>NC_035107.1:213067995-213198211 GCF_002204515.2 Aedes aegypti
TGACCAATTTATTGGAACCCCTCTCATTGTGACGACAACATGTCTACTTGAAGGTTTCAAATAAAAAGCTTTTGGTTTAAGTGGATTTTATTTACTATCATCCAACATTATGGGGACGGCCAAAGATTATCTCCATTGGCGTCGCTAGGATTTCTTTCTGAAGAGGGCCTAGAGGGTCCTAGCAAATTCTTGTTTTACAGAAGCAATGTTGATAGTTCTAATCAATACACAAAGTTCGTAGTTTGCATATATTTGTATTGGTTTTTAATTGTTTGTGATTTTGTCTACACATTTGTGAACTTCAATTTTGTAAAAAAAAACTCTTTCAAGAATGTTTCTAAAGAATTTACGAGGAATAATTTTCAAACCATGTACTTTTAAGAGACAACTCTGAGAATTCTCACAAGGATTTCTTCAAGAATTATTCCCGTACTTTTTCAGTGCTTTTTCCAAGAATTCTTTTACCTATTCCTCCTGGAATTTACACAACAGATCATTCCCGGAGTTATTTGCTATTATTCAATTGATTTTCCTGAAGTTTTCAGAGAGTTCACCAACAGCTTTCCCAACTTTGCTTCTGAGGCTCTTCCTAAAGATTCTCTTCAGCTTTCTTCAACTAATCTTTCAAAAACCCCTCGGAAATTCTTCAAGGATTACTCAAAAAAAACCTACATGGCGTACTCGTCTAGTTCCTCTTCACATCACAGTTTATCCCACTTGTTTCAGTAGTAAGCTCGTAAGTTAAAATGGCTGAAATCAAATGCGAATTTTATATCGCTGTTTTCAGTGATATTGAATGATTTATATTGTGTAAATGTGCCATTCCGGAATGTGAATTACGTTTCACATTACGTTTCACGTTGTTCCAAAAGCATCTTTAACAACGACATGCTTTTTTAAATTCCCGACAGATATTCCTATAGGATTCATCCGAAAAAAAATACTAAATTCTTGTCGCACTTTCCGCAGAATTTATGAAACTTTTTGACGGAATTTCTGAATATATACATCATAGAAAAGCTTAAGTGGTTTTTACAGGATGTATTACAAAAAAATGTTCTTTTTCTTTTTTTCTAATGGACAATGATTGGCGTTAAACGGATGGAATTTTCACTAAAGATGTTTATTTAAGTCTGGTTTGCTGATGAGCAGAAAAGTAGCCACCTATCTCGATGTATGGGAAATTACTCACCAGAAATGCTCAAGAAAATCAGTTTTATTCGATCGCAATATCGCAGAAATGTCATTTCAAATAGAGCTCTCAGTAGAAAATTTCTTTACCCATTCAAAAACAAAACAAAAGTTTAGTTAATACACGCTTAACTTTAACATCTAAGAAAATGTTTTTAATGAACTCTGAAGTTTCATGATACTATGGCGAACAGATTGGTGTTAAAACCAATTGTCCTCAACTTACAGAAATCCCAAACAAACTTTTTAGAGGACCTTTTTGAATTATTTTGATAGAACTGTAGACGTTGGTTGGTAAATGGCTGGGCATGGCGTACCATTGGTACCTCGCGTACCTGAAGGAATAAAATAGACCCCTCTGTGCGGTCCTTAGCCTCTTGCCCAGCAACTCCTATCCCTACCTCCTCACGGTACTGGCCGGGGTACGAGTAACCTTAAGGAAGATCGGGTAACCAACCCCCGGTGGGAACTTTGGTCGTATGCTGACAGGGAAGGCTTTTGCTTCTGCAAACCTTGAGCGTCTGTACTCCATGTTAGGAGCGGCTCACAACAGCGTCTGTTCCCCATTTCAGGGGCGGCTGATCATCGTGCGAGTGCCAGAGAAGGACTCTAAGCTAAACTGTGCACTATGGTCCTCCGAACATTTAGGGGGAATGGTCCTCCGGAAATCTAGGAGGTTGGTGTCAGGCCCTGCAAGCCAGCCGTAAAAAAAATCAAGCAACGAATAATCAACGAGAGAATACGAACCGGGACAATCGACATAAAGGGACTAGCGACATAAAGGGACAGCGACATAAAGGGACTATTGAAGGCTCGGTACGTGGAACTGTAAATCTCTCAACTTTATCGGGAGCACACGCATACTTGTGGACGTGCTGAAGGACCACGGATTCGGCATCGTAGCGTTGCAGGAAGTATGTTGGAAGGGATCAATGGTGCGAACGTTTAGAGGTAACCATACCATCTACCAGAGCTGCTGCAATACACATGAGCTGGGCACAGCTTTCATAGTGATGGGTGATATGCAGAGGCGCGTGATCGGGTGGTGGCCGATCAATGAGAGATTGTGCAAGTTGAGGATCAAAGGCCGGTTCTTCAACTTCAGCATAATAAACGTGAACAGCCCTCACTCCGGAAGCACTGAAAATGATAAATACGCTTTTTACGCGCAGCTCGAACGCGAGTATGACAACTGCCCAAGCCACGACGTCAAAATCATCATAGGATATCTAAACGCTCAGGTTGGCCAGGAGGAGGAATTCAGATCGACGATTGGAAAGTTCAGCGCCCACCGGCTAACGAACGAAAACGGCCTACGACTAATTGATTTTGCCGCCTCCAAGAATATGGCCATTCGTAGCACCTACTTCCAGCACAGCCTTCCATACCGATACACCTGGAGATCATCACAGCAGACAGAATCGCAAATCGACCACGTTCTGATTGATGGTGGGCACTTCTCCGACATTATCGACGTCAGGACTTATCGTGGCGCTAACATCGACTCTGACCACTATCTGGTGATGGTCAAACTGCGCTCAAAACTCTCCGTCTTTAACAACGTACGGTACCAACGGCCACCCCGGTATGACCCAGAGAATTTGTTTATTATAGAGAAGCATGAATTCTGAAACCAAAGGTTCTAATCGAACCGTCAAACGTGGTTCCAATCGAGCAAATTCAATAAGACTCAAAGAGATGTTACGCAAAAGAGACGATGGATGTGTGTTAGTGAAAAGCGATACAAAAGTGACGTCATTGATAAGCTTGGTTTCTTATGGCGACTGAAAGGATGACACGCACACTAGAATTTTGTTTAAATGACCTCAATTGTTGATAGTCATTGCAAATATTGTTTATAAACAAAGTCAAAATCCTCTCCGCGTTTCTCTAGTATAATCATATTCTCTGGTATGACCTAGAGCGGCTCAAGCAACCGGATATCGCAGCGGCATACGCGCAGCACCTCAAGGCTGCATTACCGGAAGAGGGTGAGCTGGACGAAGCCCCTCTTGAGGACTGCTGGAGAACAGTAAAAGCAGCCATTTACGATGCAGCTGAGAGCAACGTCGGGTACGTGGGACGGAGTCGACGGAACGATTGGTTCGACGAGGAGTGCCAGGAGGTTCTGGAGGAGAAGAATGCAGCGCGGGCGGTCATGCTGCAGCAAGTGACCCGGCAGAACGTGGAACGCTATAAATAAACGGAAACGGCAACAGCAGACCCGCCTCTTTCGGGAGAAAAAACGCCGCCTGGAGGAGACGGAGTGCGAGGAGATGGAACAGGTGTGCCGGTCTCTGGAAACGCGTAGGTTCTATCAGAAGCTCAACGCATCCCGCAACGGCTTCGTGCCGCGAGCCGAGATGTGCAGGGATGAGGATGGGAGCATTCTGACGGACGAGCGTGAGGTGATCGTAAGGTGGAAGCACCACTTCGACAAGCACCTGAATAGAGCTGAGAGCACAGGCAGTGAAGGAAGGGACAACGGAGGAAATGCCTTCGTCAGTACTGCGGAAGATGGAAACCAACCAGCCCCCACTTTGAGGGAGGTTAAGGATGCCATTCACCAGCTTAAGAACAATAAAGCTGCTGGTAAGGATGGTATCGGAGCTGAACTCATAAAGATGGGCCCGGAGAAGCTGGCCATTTGTCTGCACTGGCTGATAGGCACAATCTGGGAAACAGAACAGCTACCGGAGGAGTGGAAGGAAGGGGTAATATGTCCCATCTACAAGAAAGGCGACAAGTTAGATTGTGAGAACTTTCGAGCGATCACCATTCTAAATGCGGCCTACAAAGTATTATCCCAGATCATCTTCCGTCGTCTGTCACCTGTAGTAAACGAGTTCGTGGGAAGTTATCAAGCCGGCTTCGTCGACGGCCGATCGACAACGGACCAGATCTTTACTGTACAGCAAATCCTCCAAAAATGTCCTCCAATACCAAGTCCCAACGCATCACCTTTACATCGATTTCAAGGCGGCATACGACAGTATCGACCGCGTAGAGCTATGGAAAATCATGGACGAGAACAGCTTTCCCGGGAAGCTCACGAGACTGATAAGAGCGACGATGGAAGGTGTGCAAAATTGTGTGAACGTTTCAGGCAAACACTCCAGTTCGTTTGGATCCCGCCGGGGACTACGACAAGGTGATGAACTTTCGTGCCTGTTGTTCAATATTGCGCTAGGAGATGTTTTGCGGGGAGCCGGGCTTAACAGCTGGGGTACGTTTTTAACGTGATCCAGTCAATTTGTTTGCTTCGCGGATGATATGGACATCGTCGGCCGAACATTTGAAAAGGAGGCAGACCTGTACACCCGTCTGAAACGCGAGGCAGCAAAAGTTGGACTGGTGCTGAATGCGGCCAAGACAAGGTACATGCTAGCTGGTGGGGCCGAGCGCGACAGGGCTCGCCTATGTAGCAGTGACGATAGGACGATCTTCGGCGGTGTGAAGGAGAACGGTGTGTGGCGGTGAAGGATGAACCACGATCTCGCCCAACTCTACGGCGAACCCAGTATCCAGAAGGTGGCCAAAGCTGGAAGGATACGATGGGCAGGGCATGTTGCAAGAATGCCAACCCTGCAAAGATGGTGTTCGCTTTGAATCCGGTTGGTACAAGAAGGCGTGGAGCGCAGCGAGCTAGGTGGGCGGATCAAGTGCGTATCGATTTGGTGAGCGTGGGGCAGAACCGAGGATGGAGAGATGCGGCCACGAACCGAGTATTGTGGCGTGAAATTGTTGATTCAGTGTTATCTGTGTAGATGTTAACTAAATAAATGAATGAACTGTAGACGTTGAACGTAAAAATATTGTCGATGAAAATAAAATGAAATATTTTGAAAGAACATTGCCAAAGATTTCTTATGGTATTATTTATAACGTTAGTTTTTACTGATTTAAATCTGGGAAGATATTTTTGCTTGGTTTAAAAAAAAATCGAAGAATTTCTGATATATTTTCAGAAATCAGCACCGTACGTATATGAATTATGCAATTTTTCAAAACTCGTACAATTAACCTTTTTCCTTTAGTTTCTGTTGTTGTTACTTTTTGAAGTATGAACAAAATTTGTTGCGAAGTTCCTCTAGAAAGCGTCATGATACGGAAAGAGAAACAACTAAAGGTCTATTCAGGTAGAAAAACAAATGTACAACGAAAGCCAAGTGATTATTTATAAGTTTTTCTCTAGAGGTGAATGATTACAAGATAATTAAATTACAACGAATTAGACCAAATTTCTTCAAAATCCATCACCCAGTTTACACCATCATCATCTGGTGATTATATTGCACGAAATACTGTTTCATACAACTAGCAGACCTGCAGATGGTGGTAGTGTAAAACGTCAAATGCGAAGAAAAACGATACGCACGCCTCTGGTTATTAGATTTGTAACACAGCGAATTTAAAATGAGCGTTAAATGAGTGGTCGATGGAAATTTACGTCTGTTTGTCTGTGATAAAACCCTCTCTACTGAGCATGATTGACCGCCCGTAGTTGCAACTCCGTTATTTCAAGAACAGCTGTACTTACACAGGGAACCAATAGACGCTACTCAGGATCAGCAGCTTCCCAATGTGTAAATACTGGTGCTCTCATTATTCTAACAAACAATACCAGCACCGGCTGCGTCCGAGTGCAGGTCAATTTGGGGATGGGAGGTAAATGTTGACGTGTTACTTGCTTTATAGAAGCGGAGGACTTCCACAAGAAAACACTGGGAGTTTGGACATGGGAAAGGTTTCGTTTTGGTAAACGATAAATAACTAATTTGAAATGAATACGTGAGCATACACACGGACGAGCAATACCGATAATGCTGTCGCTAAGCGAACAAGACACGACCCAGATTCCTTCGCTCGCTCACAAATGAACATGCAACAGATTCAACGGAACAATCACTACTGTCGAATCTTCGTTTTTTTTTTCACTCGCATGTTTGTTTTTTTTTTCGCACAACGCGAACCGGACACAATTGATCCAGATTCCGTCACTCGCCCACAAAGGGGCATGCAACAGATTCAACAGATCAAACAATACTCCTTTTTAATCCCTCTCTACTGTACACAAAAACAAATGTCTCAAGAAGCTCTATCAAAATATTCTTTAGAAATTATCCTTGAAATCTGGCAGAATTCCTTCCTTGACTTCTGAATTCCCCAGAATCCTACAAGAAAGCCACTGCCCTAGAATTGCACAAGAATTCAAGCCCATTACATGGATTGATCCAATAATTGATTAAACTATTTCTCAAAAAAAAAATGTGTTGAGGAAGATCTTTATTTTTCATCTCATTTTTTTCCTAATAAATCACTTCCCCCTTTCCAACTATGTTGCTAAATGTTGTTTTCAACTAATTTTCTCTAAATATTCGAAGACAAGAGGCATTTAAAAAACAATTTTCGAGTCTGGGAATTTGAAGCAGAATTTCAAACAAAAAAAAAACAAGCATAGTATGTGGTGTATTTTGGAAACATTTCTGAAGGACTTCCATTGAATTCCACGAAAGTATTTGTATTAAAATATTTGGAAAACTATTTGCATGAATTCACTAAGAAATTTGTAGTTGAACATTCAGCGAAATATCTCAAATTGACCGAATCAATGATTTTTTGGATCACGAGGGAAAACTTTGAACTTATGAAATGTTAAGTAATTTTTAGAGGCAGCACTTCTGAAGCCACCCTTCGATATTCCTTGAGAAATTGATTTTGTTGAACTTTATCACACTAGGTCAAATTTCTACCATCGATCTGAAGAAAACTTAGCTTGCTTGGATTTTTTTTAAAGATCTGTTATGAATTGAGCCTTTCAATAATAAGTAGATGAAAAAACCGAATTTAGTACTATACCATTCAATTCCACTACAGTTTGTATCCTTTGACAGATACGCGTATTTCGACCTCAACTGTAAGGCCGTCTTCAGTGTCGTGTACTAGACTCGACTTGTACACGACACTGATGACGGCCTGACAGTTGAGGTCGAAATACGCGTATCTGTCAAAGGATACAAACTCTAGTGGAATTAAATGGTATAGTACTAAATTCGATTTTTTTCATATACTTATAGGCATTCTACTAAACAGCTCGAAGATTTATTAACTTTCAATAATACTTAAAACTCGCAATTAGCATTGCAAGTTAAAAATGGCGCTGAAAATACAACTGTTAGACAGTACACAAAAAAAATACTTACCACGAATGACGCATAATTTGTGATCTCGCCCTAAAAGCCATTGGTAACCGAGTGTGTAGCTTGTAGCTACCGATCAAACGAATGGATTTACACATTATGCAACAATGCTACGATGAAGTGAAGATCCTCCTTCATCTCCTAGTGGTGATAGTTTTCATTCAGGTCCATTAATTTGCTTAGAAACAAGGAGCTACACATTCAGTTACCAATGGCTTTTAGGGCGAAATCTCAAGTTATGCGAGAAACGAGCTTTACCTGAAAGTCCTACTTACCCCGGATTCTCACTTGCCGCAGGGTACCTTAATCCACTCTAATTTCATGTCATGCAACCAAGATTACACTGCGGAACACGTTTTTGTCTCCAGCATCAAAATACCTCTATTAACTTAATTGAGAGTTGCTGAATCCATTGCCGTTTACAGAAATATCATAGCACGTCTAGTTTTTGAGATATTGGTTGTTAAAAATGCAAAAATTGACTATTTCAGCCAACTTGCATGCAAGTTTGCCAGCTTGTAAAGCAATTTATTTGCTTAATTTGTCACAGAATTCAAACTTTATGTGTATAACAATACTTATCATCAAAGTTTATAATACTTTTGATGCGGAAAAGTTATTTTTTGATGGTTTAGAAAAGTATTGTATTTTGTCATATAAGAGAAACGAAGAATTTTGTACGGAGCCTGCAAGCATGTCGAAAAAATCGGTTTAATCTAAATTTAATCGTGAAATTTCAACCAAAATATATCTAAAACGAAAGTTTAAGTCCTCTTTTACATGCTTGGTGGATGAGATCACAAAAAAGTTTGATAAAATATAGTTCACATTTTAGGTAAACGTCAATAAAACCAATGTTTTATACAACTTTGGCGACCTGTAGCTAAAAATTGTGACGTGCTGGGAAATTTCTGAGAACGGCATCAGATTCAGCAATCCCAAATCTACTAGAGACACATAATTTGATCCTTGAGACACGCAAAAATGTCATTTTTGTTGCGCTGTGTTATTAGTGCCTCAACTGGACTATTTCGGTGGATTATGTACTAGCTTCATTCTGTCTTTGTGTTAAATATACGAAGTTCTGTAATTTGAATAAACTGTTGTGCGTCATTTTCGCTAGCTGCCTCATTAAATTCCACTCATCTATAAAATTTATATCAAGTGAACGTAAACAGGTCTATTATCAGCAACAAAAGAGTCACGGCGGGGTACCGATGCCCAAAATAAATTTTCAGGTTTTCAAAATCCACGCTAACAATCATCCAATTGTAAGCATTAACTGAATGCGACTCCACTCCGTAGCATTACTACGTTTAAGTTTCCTGGGTTAACTGTCATCTTCCCCACTAATATGCGCGGCATGTGCGCATGTCTTAATTCAATCAACCAGAAACGTTTTACGAGTTTCGACGGATGAATCAATTTAATAACGAAACCAAAGACAAGCATTAACTCAACTGTGTGCCTCATTTATGATGTGCGATTAAAATTCCCGAATTCCAGAGGTCACGCACCGTCTGGAACAGTGAGCGCCAAATCATACTCATAATCAACAGAAGGTATGTGGCTTGGAATTCAAAATTACTTTTCCGTAAAATTCAAAACGCAATAAGCGACAAAGTTTCGTTTGAAAACAGCTAATTAGAATTTTTCTCGTTTTCGCTTTGACCAGACAGGGCGGCGAAAATATAATTACCTAAACCATGACCTTGTCCACCGACCACGAGTGAAGAAAATACACGTTCCGTCGGTAGGTATCGTAGTTCAGTAGTAAATGTTTCTGTGGTAAATTTCTTTTGCCACGTTTCGTCGTATCACAACGTCACATTCAGTGTTGCGTATGGGTGTAGTCAGGAGCGAATGGCCGCAAAGGCATTAGTCGCTAAATTCTCACAAAATGACAATTTTCGAAACATTTCGCATCATTTTTGGAGGTTATTCTAAACATTTGCATGAAACATAATACTATTCATGACGTAAACCCCCCTCATTTTAATAAAATGGGCAAAATTAAATTAAAAAACAAAAAAAAAACAATTTTATTTCAATTTATTGGCGGGTTCAGAAGACCCTGTAATATCTAGCCGGGTGACAAATCAAGGAAATGAAAGGAGCAGCGAACTGAAATGGATAAGATTCCTGTGAAGACGGTTTTCTTCCAGAGACACGTTGATATTTGATAACAAAAAGAGAGAGCTTCTTTGATCTTTTATATGATTACCGTATTCGTTACAAGGCGTGTAATTTATAGCAAAGCTACACTGCCCATAACTGCATATTTGTAACATTCGACAAAAGTAGGCACTGAGTAAATGGAGTAGGGAAGGTGTACCGGTATTCGCCACCCCAGATTTTATACCGTTTTACTACATATATGGTTGCCAATTGTTTAGCGTTCGCTAAATTGCTTTAAGATGATACGGAAACATTCTTGGAAACCGCAAAATTTTCTTAGAAAATAATAGAAAAAAATCATTTCCCTTAAATTTTTGGCTCTTTTGCACCTATTTTTCGCCACCTGTTCCTGATTCGCCACCCTCCATAAGAAATCAACGTTAGTGGCGAATTCAGGAACCGAAATTAAAATCGTGGCGAATACTGGTGCAAGTGGTCCAGTATTCGCCACCACTATTTTTAATACAAAAACAAAGTTTCTGATTAGTTTTTATATATTCCCTGCTGAGCATGGATTGAGCCAAGCAGGACAGTTCAGTTTTGCGTCGTCCGATAAATTTGGCTCACGGTTTCGCGCATGTTTTCGTCGCCGGAGATTTTTTTTTTTCCTGTTTTCAAGCGTCTTGCTGGGTAGTGCTTCGTGAAGCCCAAGCAGGACAGTTCAGTTTTGCGTCGTCCGCTAAATTTGGCTCACGGTTTCGCGCATGTTTTCGTCGCCGGAGATTTTTTTTTTTTTTTTCCTGTTTTCAAGCGTCTTGCTGGGTAGTGCTTCGTGAAGCCCAAGCAGGACAGTTCGGTTTTGCGTCGTCCGATAAATTTGGCTCACGGTTTCGCGCATGTTTTCGTCGCCGGAGATTTTTTTTTTTTTTTCCTGTTTTCAAGCGTCTTGCTGGGTAGTGCTTCGTGAAGCCCAAGCAGGACAGTTCGGTTTTGCGTCGTCCGATAGATTTGGCTCACGGTTTCGCGCATGTTTTCGTCGCCGGAGATTTTTTTTTCCTGTTTTCAAGCGTCTTGCTGGGTAGTGCTTCGTAAAGCCCAAGCAGGACAGTTCAGTTTTGCGTCGTCCGATAAATTTGGCTCACGGTTTCGCGCATGTTTTCGTCGCCGGAGATTTTTTTTTTTTTTTTCCTGTTTTCAAGCGTCTTGCTGGGTAGTGCTTCGTGAAGCCCAAGCAGGACAGTTCAGTTTTGCGTCGTCCGATAAATTTGGCTCACGGTTTCGCGCATGTTTTCGTCGCCGGAGATTTTTTTTTTTTTCCTGTTTTCAAGCGTCTTGCTGGGTAGTGCTTCGTGAAGCCCAAGCAGGACAGTTCGGTTTTGCGTCGTCCGATAAATTTGGCTCACGGTTTCGCGCATGTTTTCGTCGCCGGAGATTTTTTTTTCCTGTTTTCAAGCGTCTTGCTGGGTAGTGCTTCGTGAAGCCCAAGCAGGACAGTTCGGTTTTGCGTCGTCCGATAGATTTGGCTCACGGTTTCGCGCATGTTTTCGTCGCCGGAGATTTTTTTTTTCCTGTTTTCAAGCGTCTTGCTGGGTAGTGCTTCGTAAAGCCCAAGCAGGACAGTTCAGTTTTGCGTCGTCCGATAAATTTGGCTCACGGTTTCGCGCATGTTTTCGTCGCCGGAGATTTTTTTTTTTTTCCTGTTTTCAAGCGTCTTGCTGGGTAGTGCTTCGTGAAGCCCAAGCAGGACAGTTCAGTTTTGCGTCGTCCGATAAATTTGGCTCACGGTTTCGCGCATGTTTTCGTCGCCGGAGATTTTTTTTTTTTTCCTGTTTTCAAGCGTCTTGCTGGGTAGTGCTTCGTGAAGCCCAAGCAGGACAGTTCAGTTTTGCGTCGTCCGCTAAATTTGGCTCACGGTTTCGCGCATGTTTTCGTCGCCGGAGATTTTTTTTTTTTTCCTGTTTTCAAGCGTCTTGCTGGGTAGTGCTTCGTGAAGCCCAAGCAGGACAGTTCGGTTTTGCGTCGTCCGATAAATTTGGCTCACGGTTTCGCGCATGTTTTCGTCGCCGGAGATTTTTTTTTTTTCCTGTTTTCAAGCGTCTTGCTGGGTAGTGCTTCGTGAAGCCCAAGCAGGACAGTTCGGTTTTGCGTCGTCCGATAGATTTGGCTCACGGTTTCGCGCATGTTTTCGTCGCCGGAGATTTTTTTTTTCCTGTTTTCAAGCGTCTTGCTGGGTAGTGCTTCGTAAAGCCCAAGCAGGACAGTTCAGTTTTGCGTCGTCCGATAAATTTGGCTCACGGTTTCGCGCATGTTTTCGTCGCCGGAGATTTTTTTTTTTTCCTGTTTTCAAGCGTCTTGCTGGGTAGTGCTTCGTGAAGCCCAAGCAGGACAGTTCAGTTTTGCGTCGTCCGATAAATTTGGCTCACGGTTTCGCGCATGTTTTCGTCGCCGGAGATTTTTTTTTATTTATTTATTTATTTATTTTTTTTTTTTTCCTGTTTTCAAGCGTCTTGCTGGGTAGTGCTTCGTGAAGCCCAAGCAGGACAGTTCGGTTTTGCGTCGTCCGATTGATTTGGCTCACGGTTTCGCGCGTGTTTTCGGCTCCTAAGATTTTTTTTTCTGTTTTGGAGCGTCTTGCTGGGTAGGTATTTGGAAGGCACAAGCAAGACGGTTTGTTTTCGGGACGCCAAGAAGTTTTGCTGTCAGTATCAGTTTTGTGTTCAGTCGAGGATGGATTACCAACTGGTGAGTTCGTTTCATTCTTGTGATAATACATATTTTCTTGAAAGCGTAACTTTTAAGTAATTTTAAAACAAACTTTGTATGGTTCGTCACTATAAGTGTCGGCATTATGCTTTTTTCTTATACAATTTCAATATACATATATTTGTCTCTTTTATACGTTATTAAAAATTATCTTTTGAATTGTTCGACATTGTGAATGTTGACGTATTTTTTAAAACTTGTACCATATCGAGACAAAATGCAACGTAATACTCATATGTAATTTTCAAACAAACTATGTATAGTTCGTCACTACAAGTGTCGGCATTATTCCTGTTTCATATAATTTAAAATATATACATGTAATTTTCAGTTTTCGTCATTAATAAAAACATCTTTTGAATTGAGTAGTGTTTGATCCTTCGACCTTGACACTTGCTCCTGCTGGGGCGGGTGATGAGGGCAGGATCAAAAATGTCGCGCGTCGGTAGTGAAGCGGTGAAAAAGTGATCGGTTCGTAAGTAGTGTTTGATCCTTCGACCTTGACGCTTGCTCCTGCGGGGGCGGGCGATGGGGGCAGGATCAAACTTGTCGCGCGTCGTTCGCTCAGAGAAATGAAAAAGCGCCGCGGATCGCTAGTAGTGTTTGATCTTTTGATCGCGTCGCTTGCTCTTGCGTGGGCGAGTGACGAACACTTGTTCGGCGTTTAATGCGATTATCGAATTATTTCGCGAATCCGGTTAGGCGTGATTATATCATGGCTCGCATCACCAAACATTGGTGACTCCCAGATCTTTACCTTATCCCACTAACCCAATATCCTCTCCATGACAACCGTGGAGATGCAGAGGTGATCTCGGTCTCTAGTAACAACGGTAGTCACACTAACATTCCTTCCCTTCCCCGATGACCGTAAGGACGTGGCCGGCGCCGTTATTGACTTTTAAATTTGAGCTCTCGATTTGTGCACATTGAAGAATGGTAAGCTAATCCCAAGCCCCATTCATTAATTCCCTGTGCAACTTCGATTGTTCTGGTCAATCACGGAGTAGCAACTACGAATTGTACAGTCATCTATGCTTATGCTTATGCTTATGCTATTCCCTGCTGAGCATGGATTGATAGCTTTCGTTTGATGTAATGGCAGTAACCAAAGGTCTTTTGATTCATAAATAAACAATATTTTTCCTTAGGGTGGCCAAAACTGGTACACTTACCCTACCAAGTGTGAATTTTCGTCAGTACACACTTAGATTAAAATACTGTGGAGTTGTGTTTGATCCTTCGACCTTGACGCTTGCTCCTGCGGGGGCCGGCGATGAGGGCAGGATCAAACATGTCGCGCGTCGGTCGAGTAAAGTGAAAAAGTGCCGCGTTCGATTAGTTCTTTTTGATCTTTCGACGTTGACGGCTGCTCCTGGGCAGTGCGTCAAGAAAGCCCGAGCAGTCGTCAATTCAAGCGTGTGCTAGAATAAGGGCGTAAGTCGCATGATCGATTTCTCTTCATCGATCCTCTCTTCTGTGGATAAAAGTGACAAGATGCGGGTTTGTTTGCATTTTTTCGCTTCAGGACGCTAGGCAGCGATGCAATCTTGCGTCCTGAGGTGAAAAAATGCTGACAAACCCGCATCATGTCACCTTTATTCACAGAAGAGAGGATCGATGAAGAGAAATCGATCATGCGGCTTACGCCCTTATTCTAGCACACGCTTGAATTATTTTCCCTCTCGGGTCACGCGCCTGTTTTCTCTGAGTTCTTTTATATAGACTAGCAAACGAGTGAAGCTGAAAGTGGATTGTTGCTGCTCAAGGATGGCGGTTCAATTGGTGAGCTCGTTTCATGTTACTATTTCTAGTGTATAAAATATGTATGACTGCACCATTAATCGTTACAACGGTGAGACGTAAATATGATTTTGCAACAAACTATGAAAGGTTCGTCACTTTGAGTGTCAACATAAACTCTGATTCATACATTATTTATGTCTAATTTTAGTTTTTCAAAACACCTTTTTCTTTTCAGCTTTATGTTTGTAATTAAAAAAAAACTTGGAATGGTTCGACACTACAAGTGTAGACTTGCGAAAGGTTCACTTTATTCAACAAACTTTGAAAGGTTCGTTACCTCAAGTGTCGGCATAATTTTTCTCTACATAGATATTGTTCATATCAAATGAAAATATTATATTTACATATGAGCATGTTTATATCTCACAAATAACTATTTATCATGGTCTAATCGCTTATCACAGTGAATCCTGTGACCCAACGATTCTCCCCATTAACAAAAATCCCTCCCAGTAACCTTTGTGGAGATGCAGAGGCAAACACGGTCTCCAAATAGCAAAGGTCACACACTAATATTCCTTCCCCCAATCCCCGCTGACTGCAAGGACGTGGCCGGCGCCGTTATTGACTCTGTGTAAATAGAGGCACTGAATTATGCACACTGAAGAAGATTATGGTCAATCCCAGCCAAACTTCTAGTTGATTCTTTGTGCATCTTCACTGACTTCGGTCAATCACGGAATAGCGGAATGGGTTTGTGTTAAAGAACTCTAAGTTTTGATTGTAAAATCGTTGGCAGAGTTTTAGTAAATTATAAAACAATAATTTTCGGCGGATTTTTTTTCTCTAATAAAAAAATGTTATAAAAATACAATAGGTTTTGTGGTAGTTTTGCAAATCTTATAGTAGGCCGTGTCGTTGGTGGGGTTCATTATTATTGAAGTTGTCAACAGAGAAACTTTACATTGGCGACGAGAGAACCCAGATTTGTTTGCGATGGCCATCAAACTCGGATTACATAGGAAGAAAACAATATTGAAAAAACAGCTGTTTTCTCAAGAATTTCTATTTCCATTCTATCGAAAATTCAATTATTTGGCGATACATGATGCCTCAAATATGACGCTAGTTAAGTTGGAAAAAATAGCCACGTGTGTAAGTAAACTCTATAACAAAAACTTCACCTTAGAAGGGCGGATTCGATCCATCGGGTCAGGCTGTTGCAAAGTAAGTTCACCTCAAAAAGGAACATATGGAAATGAAATGGCTCGCCTTAGAAGGGAGCAGCCGTAGCGATAGTTTCGAACTGTCGGGTCCGGTGGAAAGCGAATAAAATGCTCGCCTTAGAAGGGAGCTGCAGCCGTAGTAACGGATACGATCCGTTGAGTCCAGTGAAAACTGAAATGCTCGCCTTAGAAGGGAGCAACCCAAACAAAAAGCTTGAACTTAATTACACAAAAAATATCAGCAGGGTATGCTAAAAAGTTGTTGGTCTTCTAGTTTTAGCAAAAGGAACAAAGACTGATACAAAAGGCAGCAGCTAAAACAACGGATTCGATCTAGAAATCCTTTATAAGGATAACTAATTCGATTCGTTGTGTCCGATAAAAATATAGGCAAATTCGTGTAATTATGAAAAGGTCGCAGCAACGCATATGATGAAGAACTACCTTTCTAAAGGATTCCTATAAGCTTGTGCAAAATTCTATTAAAATTAAGATTTCATTAATATGTTTGCTTGTTGAGTCAAATCAATAGATTTGATGTTGCCAAAATTTCTGCATTTTCTGTTGAAGAAAAGGAGATGTGGTAGTTTTGCAAATCTTATAGTAGGCCGTGTCGTTGGTGGGTTGTCAACAGAGAAATTTCACAGGTTTTTTGTAACAAAATCATATTTTCAACAAGTTTGTCATAGAACTAAATGCAATTTTTCCAATTCATTTACCATCTGTTTTAGTGTTTTATATCATTGAATAATTGTAAATTGCTTTGTCACAATGAGAGTTGATATCCCAAGCAACCAAAAGTTCGGATAAAATGGCATGTTTTGGCTTAATCAGCTTACTTTTTAAGTAATTAACCGGGCTTTACAGTTCATATAAAGTTCGTTTAAGTTTGATTTTTACCTTCAAGTACCAAATAAGTTCAATTCGACTTTGTTCTGAACTTTCAAGTTGTTGATGAGTTCATGAGTTACTTTTCTGAGAATCAAGTTCATTTAATGTCCGCAGTGAACTCCTAATCAGCGAGAAAATTTCACTGAAACTAGATTCATACCAAAAGTGAACTACGGAGTTCACTGCTTAAGTACAATCCGAACTATAAACCTATGCATGAGTTCACGAATTTGACGTTTGAGCGGTGCCGAATTCACTGGTTGCCATGGTTCCATAAATAACACGGCACCGCTCAAACGTCAAATAGTGAACTCGTGCATCGGTCCATTGGTTGCTTGGGATGTATCTTCAGAATAGAATTTATGGTACTTTTTATGGGTGCACAGAACAATCAAATGTATTGTTTTCCATCTGTGTTCCCATAAACGTTTATTTTATATACGTCGTGTAAAAAATATCTGACGGAAAATATGTAGATGTCCACAAGTACTGATTGAAGACCTCTGCCTGATTGTTTTATAAAAAATTCATAACCATAGCACATTAAGACAACAAAACGATTGTGGGTAGCTTCCAGTGATCCCTAAGCTTCCACATTTTAGGCGCCATCACATAGTATTATCGTATTATTGGTATGATTAAACTTTTAATAACAATTAGAAATGAGTGAAGTCTTTTGAATCATATCAAAAGATTTAGAAAACTCGTGATGGTATCAATAATTCAAGAATATTCAAAGTGATTTGAAAGAAATAACACAAAATAAAATGAAAGAAAAATACTTATAAAAAAATTAAGGATGAAATGGTTAAGGATGGTTGGTTGCTCAAAAATTATTTTGCTGAAATTCCAAATGATTTTCAAGTGTGTTTGTCATTTACAGTGTTTTCGACTTCTGTTGTAGACATCACACTGAACAAACTGTCGTGAATCGCAAGTCAGTCCGATCTGTAAAAAGTAGGCATTGAGAAAATTAACTGTGAAGTTTCAAACTCGTTTTCCATACGAATAATCAAAAAATACCAGAGAATTGGAACATGTTCAAATCAAAAAGAAACTTTCACAATTTCCTTTCCACTACGATAGCTTCCAGAGAAAAATATAAAGATGACCAAAACATGGTACATTTTTGTGTGACACAGTGTGGAAATATGTAGTGGGACTGATATGCGTTTACTTTTCATTATGAGACAATTTAACTTGCTGTTTTTTTTCCAAGGGGTGGTCACACTACACACTTTGTCGGCACATTTTTTTTTTGAATTGTACCTTCTGAGTGCCAAGGTGTGCCAAGCGCGCCAAGCTTGCTATTATTTCATATGCTATAAAAACCCTATGAACTGAAATTAAGGGAAAATATTCTCAGCAAACATTGACATCTTTAATTTTCTTGTGTGGTTTCACTTCAAAATGAGCAATTTGGTACAAATTTTGATGATAAAATCTGTTTTGGGAATATACAGTATTGGACAAAACATTTGCATCTTTTTCGATTTTCCATACAAAATGACCATCTTTGGTAAGCTATATCTCAGTTATTTATGGACCGATTTGAATAATATTTTCACAAAACATCAGATATAACTTGAATTTTAACATATATTTTTGAATAATTTTTACAATCACGAGTTTATAAGTTATAACGGTTTAACTAAAGTGTAATTTTTGACGAAAAATTCAAAACTGTTTATCTCAAAATCTGACAGCCCTACACAAAAACAAACTTCAGCAAACTTGTTCATCTCGTTAAAATCTACAACTTTGCTGAAGATACCGTGAATCTACTCCTTCAAAATGTTTAGTTATGTCGTTTATAAGAAATCGTCAAAAAATTCACTTTAGTCAAACCGTTACTGCTTTTGACCTTGTGATTCGAAAAATCACTGAAAGATATATGTTAATATTCAAGTTATGTTTGATGTTCTGCCAAAATTTCACTTAAATCGGTCCATAAATAGCTGAGATATAGCTAACCAAAGTTGGTCATTTTGTATGAAAAATCGAAAAAGTTGCAAATGTTTTGTCCAATACTGTATATTTAGCAAACTCACAAGCTTTGAGAATGGTACAATGTTCAAATCCTTTTTTAGAACTAGAAGTTTATGAAAGTCTTCGAATACCCGCTCGAACATGATTTTGCATTTTTACATTATTTACATAGAAATGAACATTCTTTTACAGAAAAAACGTCCCTACATACAATTCGACAATAGTTAAGACAAACAACGTTCATTCACTACAAGATTCATTGATTTTGGTGTTCTATTAGTAAGAATGAAATTGTGTAATATGATGATCAATTTCACCCGAATTTACGGTACATAAAATGAATTATGAATGAAGAACATCCTACAATTGTTTTCCTTATATTAATGTACGATATATCGGAAAAAAAATCGATACCACCGATATATTGAATAGGAAATATCGATACCAAAATATCGAATATCGAAAGCAAAATATCGATACTCCGATATATCGGAAGTATCGGAACATCCCTAGGATGATGGTAATATGCTGCGCCAGGCACACTGCGTAGAGTGACCACCCCCTTGGTTTTTTCCTAATTTTTACGAACAATTTTGGCTAAAATGCAGATGGGACTGACTTGCGATTCACGGCAGCAAATCTCTCAAAAAATATACTTACTTAAGATTCGAGAGCTTCACTAAGAATGTAAGAGAATCAACAAGGAATAAGAGGGATTCCACGGAGGCATGTCGATTCTGATCGACCATTTCAAAAATATCTGAAACTTTGCACAGTTTTTCAGTTCCATCTAAATCGTCATTTTCCGATACCAAATCTTCAAGTTGAGTCACGACTAACTTTTCAAAAGGGTGTATGTGAAAATGGTTCAAAAATATTCAAAAAGCTGCACAGCAAAAACGGTTCGTTCGATTGTTAGACAACTAAAGAAACAAAGTTAGACAACTAAATAAAGATTCCAAAAAAAATACACACAGTAAAAAAAATTTTTTTTTTTGCATTAAAAAACATCATTTTTGTCACAAAAACTCAAATATCTCAAAACCCTATCGGAATACCAACGTAATTTTTTGAGGGAAAACGGTCCATTCATATTAGCTATCTACCATAAAAATTTGGTGATGGTAAGCCAATAAACAAAAAAGTTATGACATTTCAAATATTTCACAAATTTGACACTTAGTGAAATTTTTTTTTTTTTTCATTGTTAATTTTTTTTAGGACCGCAGTTTGTTGCTGAATTTTTTGTTAAGGGTACCACATGAGGTTAACAAGTTGTTTTCATGATATTTTATTTAATTATTCATAACTATTATAGCATCTATTAGAAAGTTAGACGCGATCCAGTGTTGTGATCTAAAGTCTTGATAGTGTCATATTTTTTATTGTACGTAACTGAAGAAAAATTCTCTCAATAGTGTTGAAACCTTTTGATAAAAAAAACCTATAAGAAATCTAATATTGAAGACAAAAGCTTCAAAAAAAGTTTTCTATACAGGTATACGACTAGTTTACCTGCAAAAAGTTTACCTCGTAGAGAACAAGGCGGGTCTATACCCAGATGATCTAGTATACGTAAAGCAGGTCGGTTTTCTCGGCGCTGGTTTTCTCCACAAAGTTAAAATCTGATTACACCTGGGTATAGACCCGCCTTGGTAGAGAATAGACTTTGTTAATCATATTTGGGAGAAAGCGAGTAACTTCAACAACATCAAAAACATGATAGGTACATACCATGAACATACTCACGAAAAAGCTAAAAATATACTACCACTATGGTTATAAAAGATTCAATTGTAAAATTTTTCTTCAGTCAAGCAAACGACACCAAACTAGTCAGTAAAAACTCAAAAGTGATTTTGTTTATTAAAATCTAACGAGCAACATGAGTAGTCGCTTTCTCAACTGTTGCAGGCCATTTGCAGAAAAAAAGTGTTCGAAAGAGCTACGAAATCTCACAGAAAGCACCATAGATAAACTGAAAGCGGCTGGTTATGCTCCAATGTCTACATTGAATACAAATTTACGCATTTGTACGTCCTGCCGTTTAAACGTTGACAATCGGGCAATCTGTACATCATCGGTGGATCAGGTTGCAGGAAGTTCGAAAACAACAACAACTGAGGAATTACTAGATGCACCGACAACAACTGAGGAGTTACCAGAAGTACCAAGTGCAGATAGTCTTGCCACGGTACCATCAGCGACATCTGTTTCAACAAATCAATCAGAAGATGAGTGCATCCTGTGACCAACCACTCTGTTTGCTCACTCGATTTGCAAAGCTCACTCATATTCTCAGGTTAAAATTAAATAAATAAGAGGAATATGGAAAATAAAAGATTTAGACAGCTAGTAGGGACTATCACATATACAAGTTAAAATCAATATATAAAATATATAAAATCCTAAAAATACTAAATAAATAACTCAAATATATCATGCAATTAGAATAAGGCCAAGCGATTCTCAGCTAGGAAACTCAAGGCGGCAAACGGTTAGTTTAAATACAACACACCTCATAGGAATTATATTCAGCCTACCCCCAAAATACACACCCGCAATAACACCTTCACAATACTGGCAGTTTTGGTAGCAGTTTTGGCGTTCGCCTATCGGGCAAGCTAAGGGACCGAAAAAAAAGCCTATTCGCCGGTTCCTGGGTGGTCCAGCAGCATCAGCTCGGGCACTTATACGAGGACTCCGTTGGAGAGATCATCCTAAATAGAAGCGTTAAAGAGTTTTGCTACAAAGTGTAGTGCCATAGCAGTTATTTATCAGCGGGCTTAACCAGTGAAAGTGGATTATCAAGTTCCCACTGTTCGGTCGTCTTATTGTGGATCATCAATACGGCCACGTCAACTTCACGTGCCAAAAGAAGTCCATCCACCATCCACGAGGCGAACCAAAATATTCGCCACGCCAGCGGTGGTCTATTTCCTCGGCAACCATCAGTCGAGTCGGTGTACAACAAAAGGACACCGCGAAGTGACTGTCTAGGAGGCAGGCTAACCTCAAACCGACCCCATAGCGATTACGAAGTACGCGAAGGCACATCCCGACATCAAGAACCCCCCCCCCTGGGAAAACGACCATATCGGAACCCCGAAGGATCGTGCAAGGCGATAACCGAGAACCCCCCCCCCCCCATTGGGTCAACCGACCATGAGTGGATCGCGAGGTAGCAACCAGCTACCAAGGACTCCAGCAGCTGCCAGTTTTCACCGACGGGCCCAACACTGACACCCACACAAATCCGTAAATAGAGTGTACTTGGCAGGACTTTAGATAGGGCAGTCAGGGACGTTAGGGCAAAAACGAATAAATCGCCGTCGAAACATTAATAGCTCTTGTTTTTCAATTTCCTCTTCCTTTGAGTTTACTTCGGCGTGAATGAGCCGACCCTGAGAATTGGGTTAGAGTTTCGTACATTGAGCGGGCGTAACAGGGAAAAGTTACAATCCAGAAGGTCAACATCGAACGCTTCAACGAAGGGATAGCTGGAATAAAAGTGACTCCGATTAAATGGACGAAGATGGGTTACGTCAATTATCCCGAGAAAAAATACCGTGAAATCAACGAAGCTGTACGAAGAAACCTCTTCAAATTAGGACCTGAGGATGTGGAAAATACAGACTACGATGAGGTAATTATGAATATGAAGGAAAGGTTCTCGAATCTAGCCACGACAAGGAAAGAAAAATTATTGATTTTGTCGATGCTGCCAAGCTCGTGGTCTATTCAAGACGCCATTGATGAGTTCAAAACCAATAGAAATACAGCAAAAGAGGCAAAACAATTCAAAAATAACTGTCTTGCAACCAAAAATGCTAAGTCGAGTACTTCATTAACAGATGAGACAAAAGAAAAAATAATTCAATATTTTGAAGACGATGAAGTAAGTAAAGCTATGCCTGGCCAAAAAGATTATGTATCTGTAAAAAAAGATGGAAAGCGTCAAGCAATCCAAAAACGATTAATGATGACTACTTTGAAAGAAGCGTATACACGCTTCAAGGAAATTAACGAAAATATTAAGGTAGGTTTTTCCTCATTTGCAAGCCTTCGTCCAAGGCAATGCAAGCTTCTATCCAATTCAGGAACACATAATGTTTGTGTGTGCACAACACACGAAAATATTAACCTAATCTTACATAGTTTGAAAAGAATCAATTTAACAAAGGATATTAAAATGTTAACTGGCAGTCTTTTGTGTGAAAATACAACATCAAATTGCTATCTACGATCTTGTTCGGATTGTCCAGATTCTTCATCATTGGAAAATACTTTATTCGCTGAGTTTGAAGAAAATTATATTGATCAGTTATCAGTTATCAGTGGGTGACCACGGATAGGTGTGACCTAGAAACTATTGTAAAACCTGTAGATGAGTTTGTGTCATTTTTTTGCTTGAAATTAGAAAGTTTAATTCCTCACGACTTTATTAAAACAGAGCAATCCCGCTTTTTAAAAAATACGAAAAATACATTACAATATGGTGAATTTTTGATCATTTGTGATTTTTCTGAAAACTATAGCTTTGTATTGCAAGATGAAGTGTAGTCCCATCACTGGAACGTACAACAAGCTACAATTCATCCATTCGTTATTTATTTCAATGGAAGTACGCAAATTGAACATTTTAGTTTTATTGTAATTTCCGAAGATTTAAAACACGACTCAGTATCTGTAAATTTGTTCATTGCCAAAATGATTAACTTTTTACGCGTTGATAAAGATAAACAAATCAGAAAGATATATTTCATGTCTGATGGAGCAGCATCGCAGTACAAAAACCGTAAGAATTTTTCGAGCCTATGTCAATTTAAATCAAAGTACGGAATTGATGCAGAATGGCATTTCTTTGCTACGTCACATGGCAAAGGTCCTTGTGATGCTATTGGAGGAACCATAAAGCGCATGGCCACAAGAGCAAGTTTAGCCAAAAACCGTGAGCATCCAATTGAAACTGCAAAAGAACTATTTGATTGGGCGAATCGCAGAAAAGAAGAAGATTTAACAAAATTATCATTTTGTTTTACTACTACTGAAGAGTACGAATTAACGGCATCAGAGCTCAGCGAGCAATATAATAACGCGAAAACGATCCAAGGAACCCAAAAATTTCACTGTTTCATTCCATTGTCAGAAAATAAAATTAAAGCAAAACTATACTCGAACTGTACTGATAATGATGCAAAAGTGTTCGATATTGTAAAAAAATTGAATAACAATAAATAAATAAATAAGTATTAATAAAATGTTTTCATGATCTAATAACGCATACCCAAATCCAAAACTTTTAAAGTTTATATATAACATTTAGAAACTCATCGATCATACTTTAAAAAAAAATTATCCTGGTAAAAAAAAATTTTAATTTTATGTTAATTCATTTTAATTTATACATATATACATATACATATAATATTTATACATATACATAATATTTATACATATAATATACATAATACTAATGAATACATGAAAACGACTTGTTTAATTCACGCAAGGCCCTTAACAATAAAATCAGCAACAAACTGCGGTTCCCGTAATAATTTACACTGAAAAAAAAATTTTTTTTTCTACTAAATGTGAAAATTGTGACATGTTTGAAATGTCATAACTTTTTTGTTTATTGGCTTACCATCACCAAATTTTTATGGTAGATAGCTAATATGAATGGACCGTTTTCCCTCAAAAAATTACGTTGGTATTCCGATAGGGTTTTGAGATATTTGAGTTTTTGTGTCAAAAATTATATTTTTTAATGCAAAAAAAAAAAAATTTTTACTGTGTGTATTTTTTTTGGAATCTTTATTTAGTTGTCTAACTTTGTTTCTTTAGTTGTCTAACAATCGAACGAACCGTTTTTGCTGTGCAGCTTTTTGAATATTTTTGAACCATTTTCACATACACCCTTTTGAAAAGTTAGTCGTGACTCAACTTGAAGATTTGATATCGGAAAATGACGATTTAGATGGAACTGGAAAACTGTGCAAAGTTTCAGCTCAATAGAAAAAAATGAATTAAAAAATTTACCAAATTTTGGTGCTGTTGCTTGGAATCACTCATAACTCATTGAATCCATGCAAACGATGATGAAAATGTTCAAATAAAACGCATGTGTTGAGCATACAAAAGTTACAAATATATGAAATATAGCGAAGAAAATAGTTTCTATAGAATCGAATCTTGACTCATTTCTGATTTTCAAAATTGTATTAAAAATAACCTATGTCAAAAAGCATTCTGAACCCAAGGAAAATTGATAAAGGTTTCAAGGCAGTTTATAATTGACTACTGGTAGTCAGAACCTTACCCAAGATATAAATTGAAAAAATCATGTTTTTGTGGTAAAACTCAACTGTGAAAGCGTCATAAAAATCAGTTAGCCAGTTCTCGAGCCAATTCGTGGCATACAAACACCGTTTATTTATTTATATACACTTCCCGCCAAAAGTTAAAATTCAAGTCGCTATTGTAGTGTTTTTTTAAATTTGTCGGGAGGCGGGTGTTGCAAGTCAAAAGTTGTAAAAAATAAATAAAATGCTTCCAGCACTCTTATATGCAAAACATAGCATCAGCAAGTATAATCTACTGATAGTAATTCGGTAGAAGTCACAAGAAAAAAAAAACATTTTTCGATGACTTTTTACACGGGGTACGATGATATTTACAATATTCATTCAAGAGTTGTAATACTCGGTGAAGCGATTCCATTATTTTGGCGAGTTTTCGCCACTATTTTTTTGTGAGAAAATCTGAAAATTAGCACATAGTTTTTGTAGGTCGAAAATTAGTGCTTTTCCCCTAGTGTATGATATAGATAGAAGATAACAGTGCTGTTAAATGTCAAAATTTTGGAAAAATTATAATTAAAACATTCTTTGATTACTTTTTTTCAGAGAACGATTATATTAGCAGATTTAATTGACAAAGTCACGTGATATTCTTGACATTTAACAGCACTGGAAGATAGACTTATTTTCCGTCGGCCCTCCCCTGCCTTTTACCGACTACGCCCATGGTGGTGCGTTTCACTCGCATAAGCTTGCGCCACAGTCTGTTCTAAATTTAAACACTTTCACGCCAGACTTCCGTTTATCCCCTTTTTACGCTTTCTACATTCTGTACATACGAAATCTAAAACTGTCGTCTACGCTGAACGCTTGCTTGACCATGTGAACATGTGCGCGACTGCTTTTCCCGCGCGCCGCCGTCTTTGATCTGTATCCACCTCTCAACAATCTAGTTCTAGTAGGCTATATCGCTATACTCACCACAGCCAGAGTCCTCGATCGCCTTTCTTCTCCAATCCTTCCAGCACGATTTGCTTCAAGTCCCCGGGAACCGACTGGACATGTACTTTCTCCATGTGTCCTCCGTTCTGCTGTTGGTGAAATGCCCCATTCTCCACCTGGTACACATCCTTTTTCGACTCGTCCCCACTCATGGCTGTTGCCAGTTTTGTCCAAACGGCAACAAAGTTACTACGATGATACCACTGACCACTGATTTGTTTTAGGATTGAATGTTTGACAACACAATCCTACATCTATTTTTGGCTTTACTCTTTTCTAAACACACAAAGAGCGGCGCATCTGCTTCGGAATTTGAACCTCAACCACACCACCACCGCCTGCTGCTTTTTCACACGCGAGCCGTTGCTATGGGATCTACCAGGATTAGACGGCTATTGACCACCACTGATTAGCCTACTGCGTTCTTATCAGCGCAAAAATCGCGCGATTTTCTCATAGGCTACTCTAATCACAAAAAGATTATCGTTGATCGAAGTAGGCGCTGTATCAGCTACAAAGAGAGGGAAAAAGAATGTTTTACACTGCTGTACAGCTGCCAGAACACTACCGAGGGTACGGTGCCCTCTATTTGTATTGATAAAGGTGCGTCTCGCGACCCAAAGCGGAACCGACCGCGTTCTTATCAGTTTCAGGACTTCTCTGCCCACTGACTGGCTGTTGTTCTTATGTACAAATGCACCACTTTCCAGGCGTCATTCACTATCACTTTAATGACCAGAACGGCTGCTCAAAATAGGTTGCTGGAACGCGCACTAACAAGGTTAATGTAATTCATATTTTCTACGTTCCGAAACAGCCGGACCGGTTACGCGAGGCGAGTACGTTTTATTAATTGCGAAGAATGTGTCCTCGAATCTTTGAAGTGGATTATTTGTGAAGAAAATCCAGACCGATTTCTTTCTGTCCAGTGCAACGCGGCAGCAACACCAAAGCAGCGGTGCGGAGAAGCCCAAAGGGGAGAACCGTTCGCGACGAGTACCGGAGGGCCACTAATATCGGTGTTTGATGGACGGCCGGTTTAGTTCTGAATCTGGTTCTGAGAGAGGAAAACCTCCGCTCCGAATAACGATTGGTTCAGCGCGCAAATGCAGCGAGCGACGTCGACCGTTGATAACAGCTGCGCTCTCGCGGTTTCCTAGTTTTGCTCCGGAGAGCAGCCTGCACGCTAACAAGAAACTATACAGTGGCAATGCGCTGGAAAGATCGATATGTGTATTTTCATTTTTCATGTCGGAGGCAGCTCCGTCAAAGACAAAATAAAGACGTTCATGTTCCTTGAAGTTGTCCAAAATTATATGGCTTTGATTTTCGATTTTGACGACTTGATTTGTGGATTTTCCAAGTGTGTCTGTTACAAGAGTTGCTGTTCAAGTTATTGGAATTCAAGTTTTCATCTTTTTTGCCGTTGCTGGAGTTCATTGGAAAATCTTGAATTCGAAGTTTCCGAGGCTTTCAGTTTCGATTTTGACGTCTTGATTGGTGGATTTTCCCAGTATGACTGCTTCAAGAGTTGCTGTGAAAGTTATTTGAATTCAAGGTTTTACCATTTTTGCTGTCGTTGGAGTTGTGTTCACTGGAAAATCTTGAGTATAATTTTATTTCATTAATATTCTTTTTTTCTTCTTTATTTTTTCATTATTTTCTATTATATTGTTCATCTCATATTTGATCTTGTAGTTATATTGACCATTTAGTTTCCGTTATGGAAACTGAGGGAGATGAGGGGGGATCAAAAGATAATTCTGATAATTCTAGTACCACTTTATTGACCAAACCTTTTCGAGTGAAGGTTTACCCTTCTAGTTTCTCTGGACCCTTTGTTGTATATTTTAGAAAAAAAGGAGACACCAATAAATGTTTAGTAGATTTCCTCAGAGATTTATAAAAAGCATAAATCTGTGAAGGAAATCAAAAAAAATCCTTTGGATAAACTGAGAGTAGTTTTTGGATCTCGAGATGATGCTAATGCTCACTTAGAATCCAGATTATTTTACAATTCCTATCGTGTGTACGCACCTTGTGATGCATGCGAAATAAATGGAATTATTTATGATTTGGACTGTGATGACATCAGAAATCATGGTTCAGGCTTTTTTAGGAACAAATCCATTTCTCCGGTAAAGATTTTGGATTGTGTTCGTTTGTCTAAATTATTCATTGATGGAAATAATTCAAAATATTTTTTCTGGATCTGTACTTCCAGATTGCATTGTGATCGATGCCTTTTGTTTGGTCACACTTCTAATTTTTGTTCAAACAAGAAAAAATGTTTTAAATGTGGAGAACATTATGATTCTTCTACATGTAAAGAGCTATCTGAAGTATGTATTTATTGTAAACACAAACACAATTCTTTAAATGAATGTGTTGTTTATATTGAGAATCAATCGCAATTACACCAATATATTAAAAACAAAAATTTGTTGTCTTATGCTGAAGCTATGAAATCTTCAGACAACACTGCTTCACCAAACACTTTTGAAATTTTATCAAATCATGATGTTTGTCATGAAAATGTTGATAATTATATCTACAAACTTCCTAGCAAAAGAAAAAGAACCATTAATAAAAAGTCACAACAAAACCAAATTTTTAAACCTCAACCATCTACCTCGTTTGATATAAATTTTCCTCCTTTGAATAACTCTGCTTCTACTAAAAACATTCCTGGCATTCTTAAAGTAGATTTTGACACATCCAATAATAATAGTCATATTTCAAACAATTCGCCGGATGAAAGACATAAGGAAAATTCTGATAATTCAATTCTGGTCATTTTAGAGGAAATAATAGATTTGTTGGGATTAAGTTATTTTTGGAAAAAAATAATCAAAATGTTTTTATCTATTTTGGCTTCCTTTTTAAATAAATTGAATTCATCTGGACCCCTCATTTCTTCACTGTTTTCGTCGTAATGGCTTCTATAAGTATTATTAACATGAATATTTTACAATGAAATTGCCGCAGTATCATTCCCAAAATTGATAGATTAAAAGCACTTATTAACAGCCATAATATAGATTTCATTTCATTTATTTAGTTAACATCTACACAGATAACACTGAATCAACAATTTCACGCCACAATACTCGGTTCGTGGCCGCATCTCTCCATCCTCGGTTCTGCCCCACGCTCGCCAAATCGATACGCACTTGATCCGCCCACCTAGCTCGCTGCGCTCCACGCCTTCTTGTACCAATCGGATCCGAAGCGAACACCATCTTTGCAGGGTTGCTGTCCGGCATTCTTGCAACATGCCCTGCCCATCGTATCCTTCCAGCTTTGGCCACCTTCTGGATACTGGGTTCGCCGTAGAGTTGGGCGAGATCGTGGTTCATCCTTCACCGCCACACACCCTTCTCCTTCACACCGCCGAAGATCGTCCTAAGCACCCGACGTTCGAAGACTCCAAGTGCTTGCAGGTCCTCCTCGAGCATCGTCCACGTTTCATGCCCGTAGAGGACTACCGGCCTTATGAGCGTTTTGTACATGGTGCATTTGGTGCGGGCGTGAATCTTTTTTGACCGCAGCTTCTTCTGGAGGCCATAGTAGGCCCGACTTCCACTGATGATGCGTCTCCGTATTTCACGGCTAACGTTATTGTCAGCCGTCAGCAAGGATCCAAGGTAGACGAACTCGTCGACCACCTCGAACGTATCCTCGTCTATCGTAACACTGCTACCTAGGCGAGCCCTGTCGCGCTCGGCCCCACCAGCTAGCATGTACTTTGTCATGGCCGCATTCACCACCAGTCCAACTTTTGCTGCCTCGCGTTTCAGGCGGGTGTACAGGTCTGCCACCTTTTCAAATGTTCGGCCGACGATGTCCATATCATCCGCGAAGCAAACAAATTGACTGGATCTCGTAAAAATCGTACCCCGGCTGTTAAGCCCGGCTCTCCGCATATCACCTTCTTGCGCAATATTGAACAACAGGCACGAAAGTCCATCATCTTGTCGTAGTCCCCGGTGGGATCCAAACGAACTGGAGTGTTCGCCTGAAACCTTCACACAGTTTTGCACACCTTCCATCGTCGCTCTTATCAGTCTCGTGAGCTTCCCGGGAAAGCTGTTCTCGTCCATGATTTTCCATAGCTCTACGCGGTCGATACTGTCGTATGCCGCCTTGAAATCGATGAAAAGGTGATGCGTTGGGACCTGGTATTCACGACATTTTTGGAGGATTTGCCGTACAGTAAAGATCTGGTCCGTTGTCGATCGGCCGTCAACGAAGCCGGCTTGATAACTTCCCACGAACTCGTTTACTACGGGTGACAAACGACGGAAGATGATCTGGGATAATACTTTGTAGGCCGCATTTAGAATGGTGATCGCTCGAAAGTTCTCACACTCTAACTTGTCGCTTTTCTTGTAGATGGGGCAGATTACCCCTTCCTTCCACTCCTCCGGTAGCTGTTCTGTTTCCCAGATTGTGCCTATCAGCCGGTGCAGACAAATGGCCAGCCTTTCCGGACCCATCTTTATGAGTTCAGCTCCGATACCATCCTTACCAGCAGCTTTATTGTTTTTGAGCAGGTGAATAGCATCCTTAACCTCCCTTAAAGTGGGGGCTGGTTGGTTTCCATCTTCCGCAGTACTGACGAAGGCATTTCCTCCGTTGTCCCGTCCTTCATTGCCTGTGTTCTCAGCACCATTCAGGTGCTCGTCGAAGTGCTGCTTCCACCTTTCGATCACCTCACGCTCGTCCGTCAGAATGCTCCCATCCTTATCCCTGCACATCTCGGCTCGCGGCACGAAGCCGTTGCGGGATGCGTTGAGCTTCTGATAGAACCTACGCGTTTCCTGAGACCGGCACAGCTGTTCCATCTCCTCGCACTCCGTCTCCTCCAGGCGGCGTTTTTTCTCCCGAAAGAGGCGGGTCTGTTGTTGCCGTTTCCGTTTATAGCGTCCACGTTCTGCCGGGTCCCTTGCTGCAGCATGACCACCCGCGCTGCATTCTTCTCCTTCAAAACCTCCTGGCACTCCTCGTCGAACCAATCGTTCCGTCGACTCCGTCCTACGTACCCGACGTTGCTCTCAGCTGCATCGTTGATGGCTGCTTTTACTGTTCTCCAGCAGTCCTCAAGAGGGGCTTCGTCCAACTCACCCTCTTCCGGTAATGCAGCCTCGAGTTGCTGCGCGTATGCCGCTGCGACATCCGGTTGCTTGAGCCGCTCTAGGTCATACCGGGGCGGCCGTCGGTACCGTACGTTGTTAACGACGGAGAGTTTTGGGCGCAGTTTGACCATCACCAGATAGTGGTCAGAGTCGATGTTAGCGCCACGATAGGTCCTGACGTCGATAATGTCGGAGAAGTGCCGACCATCAATCAGAACGTGGTCGATTTGCGATTCTGTCTGCTGTGGTGATCTCCAGGTGTATCGGTACGGAAGGCTGTGCTGGAAGTAGGTGCTACGAATGGCCATATTCTTGGAGGCGGCAAAATCAATTAGTCGTAGGCCGTTTTCGTTCGTCAGCCGGTGGGCGCTGAACTTTCCAATCGTCGGTCTGAATTCCTCCTCCTGGCCAACCTGAGCGTTTAGATCTCCTATGATGATTTTGACGTCGTGGTTTGGGCAACTGTCGTACTCGCGTTCAAGCTGCGCTTAAAAAGCGTCTTTATCATCATCAGTGATTCCGGAGTGAGGGCTGTGCACGTTTATTATGCTGAAGTTGAAGAACCGGCCTTTGATCCTCAACTTGCACATTCTCTCATTGATCGGCCACCACCCGATCACGCGCCTCTGCATATCACCCATCACTATAAAAGCTGTTCCCAGCTCATGTGTATTGCCGCAACTCTGGTAGATGGTATGGTTACCTCTAAACGTTCGCACCATTGATCCCTTCCAACACACTTCCTGCAACGCTACGATGCCGAATCCACGGTCCTTCAGCACGTCGGCGAGTATGCGTGTGCTCCCGATGAAGTTGAGAGATTTAATAATATAGATTTGTTTTGCCTAAATGAAACATGGCTAACTACATCAACATTCTTTCGCATTCCAAAATTTAATATAATTCAAAGAGATAGGGATTCTTCATATGGAGGAGTACTTATTGGAATTCATGACGATATTGAATTTAACCCTCTAATACCCAAATTTTTATTTTCGATTTAAGTATTATTTTTCGTTATCTAAAATCGTTCTAAACACGTTTTGGGCATTTATTTATTTTTATTTGCAAATTTTTAAATTTTGGTTTTTGATTTTTATAATTTTTATTTTTGAACATCTCTAGCTTTTTTCATTTTTTCTTGAAGCCTTTTCTAGTTGTTGATTTTTGGCAATAATAAAAATTTAAATTGTTACGGTATTTATAAAAATAGTAAATTTTTAATTTTTTTTCGAAGCGTATTTTATTTTCCGTGTAACTAACGGAAAAACAGGTTTGAAATGATTTTAATACCACCTGGTTCTTCTGTTGTGATAGGTTAATCGTAGAAAAATATAAAAGGTACGATTTTTTATATTAAACGTTAAATGAAGCCCAGGCATTTGTAAGTTATATAAGAATGCAATTTTTCAAACAATTTCTAAAAGTACAAAAAAGTTTCAAAAGTCATAAAAACTTTTCTTATATGCGTGTTATGAGTCAAGGTATAAGCCAAAAATAAAATCATTTCGATTTCCGAGCTACGAAAAAATACACAAAATTCCAAAGTGTACCCCGTCTAAAGGCGGGGTTGGGTATTAGAGGGTTAAGTATTTAGATTTAACATTGCATTCGCAAATTGAATACTTTGCTGTTTGTATTGAAAGAGAAAATTGTGAATTTTCTATTATTTGTTTTTATATCCCACCTAATATCAGTTTTTCGTTATCGCAAATTAAAAGTATTTTAAATGAAATTCCTCCTCCATTTTACATATTAGGTGATTTTAATGCACCTAATTTTGCTTGGGGTAGCGACAAAACAGATGGTAGAGGTTCATTAATTATGGATTTAATAAATTGATGAATTAAACTTACATATTCTCAATGATGGATCTTTTACTAGGATTGTTGTACTACTTAATCAACCTTCTTGTATTGATTTATCTCGTTGTTACTATTAATCAATGAAATCTTCTTGGAAAACTATTGATGATCCTAATGCTAGTAATCATTTACCAATTTTAATTTAAATTCAAAATCCAGCTCGTGGTAATTTATTACACGACTCTCATGTTCCTGACCTTTGTCAAAATGGTAATTGGACAAAATTTTCTGATCTTATATCCTTTTCCTTAATTAATATTAACAATCTGGATTCTCCATTTGAAAATTACAATAATTTTTCTAAATTACTAATTGATTTCTTGCGTAAATCTCAAACCAAGAAAATTGTGGGTCATAATAAAAAAGCGTCCATGTTTCTGGTGGGATAATGAATGTTCCATTGCTCTTAAAACAAAATCAGATGCTTTAAAAAAAATCGCAGATTAGGCTCCAGAAATTATTATTTTTTATATTGTAAAGCTGAAGCATTGTTCACAGACTTACTAAATCCTAGAAAAGAAATTTTTGGAAAAAATTTGTCCAAAACCTTGATCAGCAAACATGATTATCTACTTTGTGGTCAGTTGCAAGAAATTTAAGAAACTATGGTTAGACTGTTCCTACTGTTTTAGAATATTCAGTAAAATGGATGGAGAAGTTTCCATCTAAAATATGCCCTGATTTTATACCTAAATCCTTCAAAATTAAAAATAGAAGTCAAAATCATTTTCCTGAACTTTCACTTTCATTAGCTGAATTTAATTTGGCATTATCAATTACTTAAAATACAGCTCCAGGAATTGATAACATAAAATTTATTGTTCTGAAAAATTTACCTGATGAAGGAAAACTTCATTTACTTTTAATATATAATGATTTCTTATCTCAAAATATAATTCCCTATGAATGGCGTTTCATCAAAGTCATCAGTATTCTTAAACCTGGTAGAGATCCTTCATTAGCTGATAGTAGGAGACCGATAAGTTTGATAACATGTTTACGAAAACTTTTAGAAAGAATGATACTAAATCGTCTCGAATTATGGGCAGAGAAAAATAACATTTTCTCATCTACTCAATTTGGATTTAGAAGAGGTCGTGGTACTCGTGACTGTGTTTAACTTTTGGCTTCACAAATTCAACTATCGTTCAATAAAAAACAGGATGTAGTTTCCACGATTCTTGATGAATCATCTAAAATTCCTAATTTAATCACCAATTTCATTTACAATTTATTTTCTTTTTTAAATTATGATTTTTTTCACAATGGATCCTCAAAATTATCAAGATATAGTTTTTTTGGACTTCCACAAGGATCTAGTTTGAGTCCGTTTTTATACAACTTGTTCACCAGGGATATTGCATCAATTATTCCAAATGGTTGTTATTTGCTTCAGTTTGCCGATGATAATGTTATTTCTATTAGCGGCAAAAACAGAGAAGTAATTAGACATTTTATGCAATGTGCTTTGAATAATATGACGAATTCCATCCTGAATGAGTCGAAAAAAAATAAAAATCGTGCTCGATAGTCTTCGATTTGGATTAAATTTTGCACATGTCTTTGGTATGGTAGAATCAGGGCAGGCAATCGTCAGATTCGTCACAGTGCGATGACGGAATAAAAAAAGACATCGTCATCCAGTAGATTAACTCTGGCAGGTCGTCGTCTCGTCATCGACGAAAGAATGCACGACGAACGTCAATCCAAAATCGTCAACGAACAACTTTGTCTTCATTCCGTTCGCTCCCCTTTCTCAAACGAAGGAGCATATTCGCTTGCTATGCACAAAACGGCGAATGCCATCCCAGAATTGCTTTTATTGGCAATTTAACCCGTACTCTTCAAGCTTCAACAATAGCTCTGTTGGTAAGCGCGTGACGTTGGCGATTAAGAGATCAAATGTTCAAATCCGGACACATTTTGTTTTCTTTTTGTTTTATTTTTTCAAAAAAGGCTCATAATCTATCGACGCCACGGTTCATATTTTTAGTCGGCTCAGAGCTCCCGAACAAAGATTCGACCATAACGAAGGAGGCTTATTTGTTCGTCACGACGTCATCCACGCTGGTTGAGTGACGGTGACGATTCTTTTTTTAGTTTCGTCGACGACTTTTTCCATTTGACGGTGACGATTGCCTGCCCTGGGTAGAATAAGTGTTTTCCATAGAAAAATTGATCATTTTAGCTCAAGTGTAACTTTTGAAAATGGCCTATAAAATTTTGCATGCAACTTATTTGAAAAATTCTAACTCCGAAACTGTTGATTTTAGAGAAAAATGTTCTATGAAGAAGTTGTAGTGAACCGTTTGGACTATGAGAAAAAAATGTACATTGAAAAAATATTTTAATTGTTTTCATAAAAAAATCAAAAATAAAACTTAAATTGTAAACCAAATTTTTTAATTTTCACCATAGAATCTTGATAGTAAATAGATGTTTGGGACAAAGTTTAATGATGGAGAAATTTTTAATTAAAACAAATTTCTAAGAACAACTTTTGGTCGATCTTCAAAATTTTTTTTTTGTCTAAATAAATACGTTCTGATGATACAGTAAGCATCTTGAAATAATTCTAAGTCATGATTATTATATGAATAATTTCTCTAGAAGTAGCCATTTTCGAATTATATCGAGTTTAATGCAAAAAAAATATTATTTAAATATTAAAATAGGCCATTTTCATTAGTTATTCGTGATTCTCCATCAAGGAAAAAAATAAGTAAGTGGAAAGAAATATGGTCTTAACTCTCGAAAACGTATTATTATTAATGGAGAAACGCGAATGAGTTATAAAAACGGCTTATTTTAATATTTAAACAATATTTTTTGCATTAAACTCGATATAATTCGAAAATGGCTACTTCTAGAGAAATTATCCATATAATCATTATGGCTTGGAATCAATTCAAGATGCTTACTGTATCATCAGAATGCATTTATTTTGACAAAAAAAAAAATCAAAATTTTGAAAATCGACCAAAAGTTGTTCTTAGAAAAAATATTTTGTTAAAAATTTCTCCATCATAAAAACTTTGCCCCAAATATCTTTTTACTATCAAGATTCTATGGTGAAAAATTAAAAAATATTACGAACGGGGTTTTTGTGTAATTCAAAATTAAAGTTTTATTTTTGATATTTCTATGAAAATAAATAAAATATGTTTTCAGTGTATATTTTTTTCTCATGGTCCAAACGGTTCACTACAACTTCTTCATAGAACAAAATGATCAATTTTTCCATGGAAAACACTTATTCTACCATATCAAAAACATGTGCAAAATTTAATCCAGATTGAAGATGGTCGAGTTCTGTGACTGGCCAATTTGACATGGAATCCGTCATATTGATTCATGGGCTCATGAGAATGGATTTTCATTTTCAGTTCAAAAAACTAAATACATAATATTTTCAAGAAAACATTCTAATATAACTATCAACTTGTACCTTAATGGAATTGAAATTGAACAAGTTGATGAGTATACATATCTTGGTATATGGTTTGATTTCAAATTGAATTGGAACATTCATATTAAACAAATTTAAAAAACTTGTTCGAAAAGAGTTAACTTTCTTCTCACAATCACAAGTAGTTGGTGGGGTGCTAATCCATCTGATTTAATAACGCTTTATATGTAGTAGAAATTTCATTTGCTCTTTTTCACGACTGATATCAAATCATTATTTGTGTAACAGTCATTTATATCGTATCAACATTAATGATTCCAATTTGTGTGAGTGTGGAATCTCGTATGAAGACATTGATCATATTTTACTTCAATGTTCAAGATATATTTTACCGAGAGAAAAATTATTTAACAAAATATTTTGGTCATCCAATTCCTGTTTATTCGGGATATATTGGGTACAAAGTACTACCCTATACTTAAACTTTTATATCAATTTTTAATTCAGATCTCATGTATTGTTTGATACCGTAATTCGGGGTGTAGTTGATCAGCGGGGAGAAGTTGATCATTCCCGTACCCACATGTATAGAGTGTTATAAAAGCTATGACACGATTTCAATTATCACAATTTCTGAGTTGTGGCATTACCTGATAGCTACTCTTGATTTTCATAAATTCGGTTTGGAATTCAAGGTAATTATTTCATGGAAAATCATATTTTTAATAAATGTTTGATGAACTGTTGAAGGGTTCTTCTTCAAACAATCGACTATTTCCACGGCTATACAAGACTTCAATTTTAATAAACTGTTTCATACATTCCAGATATATTTTGTGTACCCAGTTTTGAATTTATATTGAGGATACAAATTCTTTTTTTAGAGAAAAAATGATCTTTTTGCAAAAGAATTGCGAATTTCAAAAAAAATTGCCTACCTTTAGGCGTTTAATGTGGTGTAATCTGTAATTCACAACTATTAATTAAAAAATTACCCGATTTATCAATAAGTTGTAAGATTTTTGAGTCTAGATTCAGATTCAGAGACCCCAAATTTAGTAAATAGCATACTTCTTTATTTTAGGAAACCTATCGCAGTAATTGATCAACTTCACCCCGGAATCAAAAAACACCACTTTTTGATTTCCAAAAAATGTTTTTGGTATTATGATAATAATTCGTCAAAATTTCATTTAAGGTACCGCGGGGCAAGTGGGAACGAAAAAAACGATAGTTCAAACAAATTGTTCAATAACATTTTCAAATGTCAATATTTTTCAAATCCAACAACACAATCACGTTTTGGCAACATGTTTGCTGGTGTGTGCATAAAACTAATCGAATAATTTCAAAATAGTGAAAACCTTGGAAGAAAGTTTTAGAATGAGCCAATGGACGCAGTTACCTCGCTAAGCGGGGCAAGTGGGACACATCCAGTTTCATGCGTCAATGCATATCAGTAAGTAAATTATTACAATAATAGGATTGATAAGTCATAGATTTTTAATTTTAAGTACATATTTGATGTACATAAGGGATCAACCATAAAATACGTTACGTTTTAGGAAGAAACCCTTCATTTATAAGTATGTCAGCTCACATTTAATATTAACTGAAAATTCCTCAATAAAAGCGTAAAGAAGAATTAAACATGTTCAAAATATATAATTTATAAGTTGTTTATTAAAATGTAGCACATAAACAATCAATAATCGACGAAATTATAAATAAGTTTTGTAAGTATTTATATGCATGGAAGAAAACCACCTTATGGGATGGAATTGTTTTCCATCACTACTTAATTTGGTAGAAATAACAAATAAAGTTCAAATAACATAGAAAAGTAATCGTTCTCATGATGCATTTCAAATTTCAGCTGTGTGTTTGTTCAATTTTGAAGTTGTATTTCAAAAATAAAAAAACAATTAAAAAATAAAGAATAATAACACTTTTCTTCTCCCTCTTATGCAATTACGTAATATGAGGTTGATCTTTTTTGATAAAAATCATTTGTTTGAATGTTTCAGTGCTACTCTATAGCAAAATGTATGAAACGTGTACGAAAAGTTTTGATTCTGGTTTTTGTTTTCATAGGTCCCACTTACCCCAGGTACAAATATATTTTGGGGTAAGATAGACCATCGACAATTTCTTATGAAATGAAAACAAAATACTGGTTTATCGTTAGTAGCTTGTAATAATACTAAAAATTATAGCTTACTGACGGAAATTCGATTTAAAACACATTTATTTTTTGCGAGTCAATGCAAGACGTGAAACGTGTCACAATTTGTGATGCAAGTTGAAAATGGCGCTGAACTGACAACTGTTATATGAACCACATGGTAATGAAAATAACAATATGTTTAATACTAAATACATTCCTTGTCATTGTATCTTCAACTTTCTAGAAGAACACCCCCATGAAAAACTTTTCCTAGTTGAGCTGTGACGAAACGCCCCACTTACCCCGGATTCTCACTTGCCCCGCGGTACCTTATATAATTCGTTAAACATTCAACCAGTACAGGTTCTAAAAATATTTGGATGATAATACATGCATTCCACTAGGAATTATAGCATCGAATCGGTCAAAAGTGATCAACTTCCCCCCAGTTTACGGTACTCGTTTTTTTTTTGTATTTTTTTTAAATTTTCAGATACCAAGATGATGTTTAGTAAACCTCCTCCCTCATCCCATTTTTCAAGATATCAATACACATTCATATCTACATTATATTGCAGTATATGGCTCTTTTATGGTTTTTGTTTTACCGTATGAGCCTTTAGTTTTAGTTTTATAACGTTATAAAAAGAATAAAGAGGTTTTGTGCCTCTTTGAGAAAGATTTCGAAAGGAAATCACTCAAAGGGGTTTTCCCTCTTTCAAAATTATTGGTTAAAATAAATAAATAAATAAATAAATAATAAACGCAGCGCCACACTTAAAAACTGATTTCAAAATCGCGCGAGTTGAAGCGCGTCGCGAGTCTCACTAGCGCGATCCGGTTTGGTGGCAGTGCGACAACACAATGGCAATGACTTATGCTAGACATGAAATACATTGCTTACTGTGATAACTACCTATACTCATTTATTACTACAATTCGGAAATCCTGATTAATCGTCATTTAAATATTACCTAATAAATCATAAGAAGATAACCACAGTTTCATATTTCTAGGTGAACATGCTGAGTGGAAAGAAATTCCTGAAAACCCTCTATATCAGTTATTTTTTTATATTGCTTTTTTTCATTTCGATCATTGATCTATCTATCTTACCGATATATCCATTTGAGTCATGACATATTATTATTATTATTATTCCAATTTGTGTATGTTCCAATTCTAAATGGGCCAAAATAGATGTTTTCAGTAGACAAAACACGACTAAGACTAAAACGTGTCTACTCAAAGCATCTATTTTGGCCAATTTGGAATTGGAACATACACAAATATTGCCTTAAAAACGTGAGGAGAAGAAAATATCAATACACTCGCGATCCTGCTATGAAAATTATATGGCAGGATTTGCAGAAAAAAATCAAGAAACGTTTTGCACAATTAAAAAACAAAATTATTTCAAATAATATTTCTGAATTGGACCCTGGCTAAATTCGGAAATTATCTAAAATTTTAAAAAAGCTCAAAAACTAGCTATGCAGTTTGAAAGCGCGCACAATTTTAATTTAGGACTTACTAGTCCAATTGAAAATCAAGTTACTCAGGACTTCGAAAGCATTCTCAATCAAGAGAACGTTTTCGAAAATGCCTGTGAGACTGATTTGGAAGAAGTGAGAACTATTATTCAAAAATATGAAAGCCCCTGGCGATGATGGAATTTTCTACATCCTCATCAAGAAACTTCCAGAGAGGGGATTACAATTTTTGGTTGATATATTCAACAAATGTTTGCATATATTTGACAAATGAAAAAATGCTAGGGGGGAAGCACTAATTTTCGACCTCCAAGAATTCTGTGCCAATTTTCGGATTTTTATGCAAAGAAGTCCAAAATCGTATGGATGGGTTTCCAAATGTGTGCTTTTCCCCTAAGGTTATACCAATTTTGAAACCAGACAAAAATCCTGTAGAAGCTTCTAGCTATCGTCCTATCAGTTTTCTTTTTTTATTTTTTTTTTTTTGAAAAGATAATTTTAAACAGAATGATGGTCCACTTCAATGAAAATTCAATGTTTGCCAACTGTTCGGATTCCGTCATGGACTTTCGACCACTCACCAACTTTTACGTTTAACAAATTTGATCTGTTCCAGCTAATCTGAAGGCTATTCTTGCTCTTCTAGACATAGAAAAAGAATTCGACAGTGTTATGGACTAGCTGTTGTATACCAGAAAGAAAGCTCTGCAGAGGATTCAAAATAAAATTTTGAAAATGATTCTGAAGCTCCCTCCCTGGTATAGTTCTAATGAGTTACATAGAATATTTAATGTTGAAACATTGAAACAAATGCCAAATCAAATAATTAATAATTTTAGACAAAAATTGTAGCAATCTTCTATTGCCACGTTTAATGATTTTAGGTTTGGTTTGGAAGGTTTGGAAGTTAGGTTAAGTAAATTGAAAGCGTTTTTTATCTTATAAGCAGGTGAAATCAACTTACCTGTTAAAAATCTGAACTGCTACGGCAAATGAAATGTAATCTGTTGTTAACAAAATGTTAATAAAAGCTTAATTTAGTGTTACCAAACCAGGGTCATAGTGTTGTCTGACACAGAACACCTGGATATTATAAATGAATGTAATGTTTGTAATGATACTGATAAAAAATTTAAAAAAAACCGACGAACTGCAAACTAAATGGGATGGACCTGTCAAAAAGATGAATGACATACCGTAATCCGGGGTATCATTAATCAACGGGGTAACATTGATCGGAATGTTTGCAAAAATTGCATCTACTTCATGCGTAAATTCAACAATTTTTTGAAACAACGATTTCAATGGTTAAGGATGACACTACCGAAGACTCATGTCTCACATAAGTTGTGCAAGCGATATGAGCAAGGAAAATGTGATTCTTACTAAAAATGACATCGCCAAAAACGATTCCGTTGTCAAAACATTCATAAGAATGTTTAATTAGGCAATAATAACGAATTACTGTTAAAAATCACTGGCCAAAGGCACAACCTTGTGATCAGCTTGATTGCTGTCAGGTCTCTGGGCTTAAATGTATCTTTACTCTGAAGAGAAAGATGTACACTAGTGGTGCCAATGGTGATAATAATGAAAAGTGTTTTCTAATGAACACTATTGATTAGCATCACCGTGAACCGATACTTTGCGTGGTCTATGATGAAGCGGTCCTTGTTTGTTTTTTCTATTAGGTACCGTGGGGCAAGTGGGTAATGGATTTTGCATAGTTGGGATTCTTCAAATTCTAGAGACCTTAAATTAAAACACATGAGGTCGTGTATATTTTTTAGCTTGACTCCTTCCAAATATAAGCAGTATACTGAAATTGATTTTTATGTAAAATTTAAGAAAAAAGTATAGAAAAAGTTTTTGAAAATAGTCTCCTTACTTTTCACTTGCCCCACAGTTTTGAACAATAAATCCAAAAACTAACAGTTACATTCACGATTTCTATTACCTTTAACATTTGTTAAGGCGTCTCAATGAACAATAGCATAAGTAACATGTATACAAAAAAAATTTTATTCTTGTTACTTGAATTTTCTTCTGTTCAGTTATGTTTGTTGAAATGATTCAACAACATTATAACTGAAACATTCCCAATGTCAGTTTTTACATCATGGGACAGCAATTGCATTTCTGCTCTGTAGATTTTCCACCGCTCGTTATTTGTTTTCAAGAAAGTCGGATATGACGTCGGATAACTCTTCAAAAGAAATCAAACGGAATCCTTCAATAAAGTATTTAGAAACTTTTTTATGTGGATACACCTATACCCCATTTTATGTTTTGAACTAGCTTTACATAGACATTCCACGAGATTTCCGTGCGTTGTCTTATATTGGAACTTTCCAATCAACGTCTTCCTTTTAATCGGCTGTCCGAAGTAAACATATTAATATCGTAATATTTGGCAACCTTATTTTTAAAAGAAGTTCCATGATTTGGCCATGATAATAGCTTTTAACGCTTTTAGTATAGTGTTTCTTGAGTTATAAGCACGTTCTGTTATTCTATGATAATTGCGAACCTTGTGTACTTATAGCTACCTAGAGAGAAAACACAAATTCAATCTCTAATGAGAAACTTTTCACTTGCCCCACGTGATTGGAAAATTGACGGTGATTCAATTTAGTTATTTTTAGGTCTATGTCGAATTAATTCTAAAACTTTTGTTATTGCAGTTTAAAACTGTCAGAGGGGACAACTTAGAAGTGGTACAGAATTTTTTTTCCGCAACTTTTTTTCTACTGAAAATATTAAAATAAGAATGCACGCCGCCAACTTGTTACGGAGTACCAGATAACAGGTTAACAATCTTTTGCTCTATTATGCAATAATGGTTGAACAATCTCAGGAATCTCTTACCTACCGTAATGTTCTGAATGGCTTCAACGGTTTACGCATGATTTTGAAACGTTAATTCACATGTTCAGTAAAATATACACATTATTTTCACTTACCCCATTTACCCACTTGCCCCGCGGTACCTTACGTTTTTTATTTATACTTCCAGACGCTCATCCGGAGCATTATTTTATCTGTTTTAATGTGCATCAAAACCTCCTAACATTGAAGAAATCGTGCTGAACAGGAACACGCATGGTCGTACAAGGATACACCAGAATCTTATTAAACCCGTTTCTTATACTAATAATATCACTATTTATTAATTTACTAATTATATCATTCTCTTCTCGTCAACTAGCGTCATTTCAGGATTAGGTTTTTCATTATAGCATTGAATATATTATAAGAATGCCGTCAAACTAAAAAAAAACTTGCGACTAATTGCTATCTCTATTTATAGGTACCCGTAACCGTGAATAGGAACAGTAACTCATGAGAAAAATACTAGGATATAAGTGAGTACGAACTAATCACTAACACCCCCAACACTGAAAAGGTAAGCACATATCATATTCCATTACCCTAAAACACCTCTACAAATAAATAACATTATCAGAGATTATTACAATTTTAATAAGCTGATAGTGTCGGTTAGAGTTTTCAAGTCAAGAACAAATTTTTTTTATAACAGATCCTAGCAATGACATATTATCGGCGCGGTAAAAAATTAGAAACAGTTTATTCGCCGAGGTTGAGTTTTTGTAAGTGTAAGTGATTACAGTGAAACCTCCATGAGTCGATATTGAAGGGACCATCGACTCATGGAAATATCGAGTCATGGAACAGCAATTCTTTGGAAAGCTGCTTCTAGGGACCATCATAGTAACCATGAAATTACGTTTTTAGTATGGTTCCATGAGTCGATATCGAGTCATGGAACATCGACTCATAGAGGTATCACTGTAGTATAATCTGTACTTGTGATTGCTGTGCGATGCGCTTCATTGTTGCAGGACATTGTTCTCATTATTATACGGCCTTCAGCCCTCGGCGGGATCACCTTAAGAAGATATATAAATAATTCCGTTGCTGGTTTTGATCATGCTACTAACAAAATAGTGATAATGTGATAATATAGTGAGATGACGTTATTGTGTCGAATAATTTTGTGTGGTTAATGGTAGTAAGCTACTAAGATTGTAATTATTAGAGTGATGATAGTTTGTGATATTGTGAATATTAGTGATATAAGCAGCAAGAATCCTACTTTTATTTTAATGAAGATGATGAGAAGTTCTTTACTTTAAACTTGATGAAGCAGTAGTATTGTGTTGTGGCTGGGTTATAGATATGATGTTAATAACAAAATTGGTATAGATAATGGTGACGTTGTTAGTAGAAATTCTGTTGATAATAGAGAAGGTGATATCAATACCAGTGAATAGTGCTATGAAGTAATGTAATAGTTATCAAGTGAAGTGATAGTGTGAAAAAAACGTTTCCCACCTTTTACCGTAACCTTCTGAGAGAGATCGCAACAGTGTCTTCTTGGAAGCCATCTTTCCGTGTACGTCTGGTGAACTGCTTCAGAAGGATTGCGTCCTCTTTACTATCTAAAGTCTAGTTTAGAGCTTCGGACAGTATTCACTGTACGTCTAGCAACAATAAAAAAAAATAACGAATTACTGTTAAATACGTAGAATTTCCTTAGGAAATTGCCTACCTTTAGGCGTATTCCGCGGTTCGAGGTGTTTTTATTATTGAAATAACTCAAAAAGTAAATGACTTGTAAGAGTTTGGTTCTCATATTCGGCTTCAGGGGTCATGATTCAAGTTAGTAAAACGACATTTTCAATAACACCGAACGTTGTTTACATGTGCGATCAATGTTACCCCATATCAGCTGAAACAAAAAATCACTTTAAACATTTATTTAAACATACTTAAATCTTCTGAAAACAAAAATACAGTATATAGACACGAGCTATGGGTACCAGTACTTGTTTTAAAAATGCAAAACTTGCGACATTTGGATTTTCCAATGAAAAATTCAAGAAATATCTCAAAAACTGATCAATCCCAAGTAACAATTATAGTTTTACGAAATACTTCCAGAGTGCTATAAATAAACGCCCATAAAACCATGGTCAAGGCACTGTTGTCTTCATCGCATCCCCCAAAACCTCTTGTAGATTAGAATGTGACTAGTTGGCCCACTCTGAAAGAGGCTATGAAGTGTATAATTATGTCACACGAATAAAGCAAAATAGCATTTATGGTAGCTATTTAAATCTATGAAATCTCATACCAATCATGTACGCGCCATTATTTGCGTTTGGAAGAGCAATGAATTATTAAAATCGGTTGAAAAATGGCAGAGATATTGACAAAAATGATGTTCGTGTGGCTGAGGGGTGAACCCAAACTTTTGCACGATGACTTGACTGACTGTTTGATTGATTTTGAATACTTTCCAGATTTTTCCATCAAAATTTCGTGGGGTCTCGTCAAAGAATATAAGATTACAATTCTAATGACACTTTGATTTAAAATTTTGGTCGATCCAATGCTGAGGAAATTAGATATGATTTTTCAATGTGGTTTTTTGAAAAATTTAACAACTTTAAGTAAAAAATTAGTATATAAAATTTAAAAAATGTTTTTGGAAAAATACATACAAAACACAATTATTACGTGTTTATTCTACGACTGGCGTGAGGTGACAATTGTCGGTCTCGTATAGCGAGGTGACAATTCTCGACTCGAGTGAAGTGACTCGCCGTGTAAATCAAATGGAGAGTCACTTCACTCGAGTCGAGAATTGTCACCTCGCTATACGAGACCGACAAGTCGTAGAATAAACCCAAATAACTCTTTGCCTTTCGAATGCGGCTTAAAGAGTTTCAATTGGACATGTTATCACAGAGATATGGACAGAACACTTTTGTATGTTTTTAAGGGGGTGAACCCGAACTTTTGCACGGGAGTGTAAACAAAAGAAAATAAGATTGAAAATACGGCTGTGATAGTTTATTTCGTAGTGCTTTTTATTTGAAGTGATTTATATGAATATAGTGCCCAAATCTTTAGTGCCGAGTGAGATTTACTGTGAAATGTGATGAGAAAGAAGTAAATTTGCCTGTGCCCTCTGTGAAAGTGGCATATTTCTAGTTATTTAGTATTTGCTAAAATAAACCGCCGATGAAGAATTGAATTTTTCTTGGTTTGATTGGGCAGTAATTGTGCTTTAAATTATATTTAGTCAGTATAATCATCACACCGTAGCATCTGATGAACGAGTTCATGGAGATAATATTATTTGAAAAAGTGAAATTGTTGCAACCGGAGTGAAATTTATATGGCGGAACCATAATTGATAGATTGTCACCAACAAATGCTGTTTTGCCATCATAAATACACAAATAAGGGCGCACTGTTATGATTCGGCATTTGCAGATGTGAAATTGCTTCAACAAATGCTGATTGAAGATGATTCAGCTTTTTTTCGCTTTTCATGGCAACCAAGCAGTATTCAACAAAGTTTGCAGTTCGGGTGTGCTATTATGAAGAATATACGCAAAAAAATGATAACGGACATTAGTTCGTCGTTTATCCGTCAAGAATAACTGTTTGCAATGCATTGCAATGCATTCGTAATGCATCTGAAGAGCCCGAATATCGATTTAAGAGGTATCAATAAGGTAAGTTATCAAGATTAAAGTGCAAGTCAACCAGTTTAAAAGCAGCTTTTATGGCAACAAGGTGTATTATATCAATCTTTTATCATAGCCGTCACAAATAAGTGTCACTCAGCCACCACTAGCAGTTTAAATGAGGTATTCTATGCTGCAATAAAGCTGGTTTTTTAGCCAGAAGGCCAAAACTAAGGTTGGGCTTCGAACGTTCAAGGTACAAAAGGCCCCTAATCGCGACGAGAAGCAGAACAAGTCCGCTAAAACCCGTGCCAGGAAGTTGTACCTCAACATGCTGACGAAAGTTGAATGCTGCATCATGGACGACGAAACATATGTGAAGGCCGACTTCAAACATATTCCCGGCAACCTGTTTTTCACGGCCAAGGATAAGTTCAGCGTTCCGGAGCATGTCCGCACTCAGAAGATATCCAAATTTGCGAAGAAATTCCTGGTTTGGCAAGCCATCTGCACGTGCGGGAAGCGGAGTGCACCTTTCGTGACCCAGGACACGATAAACGGACAGGTGTACTTGAAAGAATGCCTCCAGAAGCGGCTGCTTCCTCTCCTGAAGGCCCACAACGTTCCAACAATCCTCTGGCCGGATTTGGCCTTATGTCACTACTCCAAGGACGTGCTGAAGTGGTATGCGGACGATAAGGTTAATTTTGTGCCGAAAATGTTCAACCCTCCCAACACTCCGGAGCTCCGCCCCATAGAGAAGTACTGGGCGATTATGAAGCAGCGCCTTCTTAAACGACCTAAGGTAGTGAAGACAGTCGAGGAACTGAAGAAAGTATGGGTTTACATGCAAAAAACGGTTGATTCACAGGTTGTGCAGAATGTCATGGCCGGGGTTAAGGCCAAGGTGCGGGCATTTGCGTATGGACTGTAAATAAAATACGAGTAAAATGGTAAAATGAAGTTTAATAGTTATTTTTCAATCCCTGAAAATTTGATGGCAATCGGATGAAAACTCGAATTTTGCGAATCAATTTTGTGTGTGGCAATTTCATCGTGGACACCCTTTAGAGCCAGATGCGTCCCGATAGCTTGCAGGCCTGGATTTCCCGCGTCGTCCAGGGTAACATCGAGAACATGGAATAAAACCCTTCTGACTGATGAAGAAAATCTAGAAGTATGTATAAAAAATCCGTTTCACCTTAAAACCGTGACGCAGGATGTACTAATGATTCCAATTCGTCATCCGCTTATTGGGCACTCAAATGTCTAAAAGTGGGCGTGGGAAATTACCGACACACAAAGGAACAATTGAGATGAATGGTAGTAACTTTGACAATGGGGATTTCAATTTAGGCTAATTTTGATTTCATTCATGTCGACCGCCCGATTGGCCGAACAATGCAACAATCTACGCTACACGATGCGCGTGATTTGGGTTCTTCAGCACTCAGAGAAGATAAACGTTACACTGGGTCAAATGAGCGAATGGATTCCATTGGATTTCTTTCCTTTCCATCTCGAAACAGTTATGAGATGACTCGATTATTTTTTTAATTTTTCAAGGATATATAACTTCTAATTTTTATTCCTTTTTTATATACGAAATTATGTAAATTATCATTTTTCTGTTGTTGTTGCTGTTGTTTCTCTTCTTCTCAACTGTCTTCTTTTTTTAATTACAGTGTTTTCTTTTTCTTACTTTTTACTGTTTTTTTTTTACTTCTCAAGTTTTTGCGCTTCCGTGCGCTGCTCTTCTTTTTTTTAGCCGCGAGCCCTTCCGCATCGCGACGCCTCCAAGGAAACATCATTTCAATAGAAAGGAAAATGGTCGGTGTATAGTAAGGGTAATATTTTCTTCAGTTTTGTTGTTTATTACTTTTTCATAAACAAATACAGTAAAACGATCCATCAGCATCAGCATTATCATCATCATCATCATCAGCGCGTGTTTAATAAGTGTGTTTAATTGTTTCAATGTAATATAATAGAATAATTCATCAGCTATCCTCGCGTTCGGGGATTGAACAATAGGCTTTTCGCCTTTCTTTCTCTCTTTACCTCGCTCTATCTGGCTTGACTATTCTTACGATTTCAAAAGAAAACAACGAAACAGTAGCAACCGACTAATCAATCAATCGTCAATAGGTGTTTGTGTGTAAGTGTTTAATAGAGTTTCAATGTTTCAACGTGTAACATGCCATTTTTCTTTTCCCTTCCGGTTGTTGCAACGAGTTTCTATCAATCTGTTGTGTGGGTGGAAGCTCATCTTATTTGGTTTTTAGCTGCGGCTGCTGCTGCTGCTAGTGGTATCGGTTTTTTTCATCGCACAACGTAGCGTTAACTAGATGTAAGGCAACTGACCCTTAAAAACTAGGGATGTCTGGCCATCGATTAAGTAATCGTCTGACAGTTGTAATAGACTCAAATTTCCAGTTTTTTAGAAATCCAAAAAAAATTATGACGTAAACTATTGATTTCCAGATACGAATGCCACTCAAATATGTGGTAGTGTCTTTAATAAACATATTAATATTTTATTGATTTCATCCGTTTTATCGATCTATGCAGAAAAAATGACATCCCTATTTTACAGTACGATTTGTTTAACATCACGATAAACCGCACCAGAAATTCTATCCAACGCAACAATTAGTTCTTATTTTGGGCATTTGACCAGGAAGAAATTGAGGAAGCCTAGCAAAACAAGGGATGTCCCACTAAAGATTAGGTAATCGATTTATAGTAGCAATTTAACACGATCGATTTCTATTCATCGATCCTCTCTACAGTGAATAGAGAAGAATTTAGTTTGTTAGAAATTTTACGCTTCGGAACGCTTGGAAGCGATGCAATCTTGCGTCCTAAGTTAAGAAAAAAAATTCTAACAAACTTACATCTTGTCACCACTGTCCCCTTTATTCACTCAGGCAAGAATCGGTGAAGAGAAATCGAACTTGTTCTTACGCCCTTACTGTAGCACACGATTAAAAATTACAAAAAAAAATGCAATGACAAAATTTATTTAATTTATTTCGTTCGACCAATCAACTTATTTTGGCAAATTGACATCCCTGCCTTCCAGTAAAAGCTTCTTCAAATGTTTTTTTTTTTAAGTTCACGAATCCGTCATAATAATCATCGTCATCATGAAAACTTAAAAAGCAGTTTATCTGTTCAATAGAATAACTGCGAAAAAACTGCTTCTGAAAATTCTGAAATCAATCACGGATTATGTCCCTTTAAATTATACTAACTATAAAACCCATGCATAACTAGGGATGTCCGGCTATTGAATACGTTACTTCGTCCGATTGAAACTTACCAAACTAGGGGAAACTTGTTCGACACTTGCAGCAGCATTTGCCCGCGTTTGAATGGCTAGTTTATGTGTTTCTATCTTCTGATTTTACCTGTATGTCTTCCTAACCGTTTTCTGCTTTTCCTCTTGTTTTCCATGTTTTGGAGCTAGATGTGTTTAGTTTTGTAGTTGTTGCTATTGTTGTGTATAACGAGCTTATTGTTTTCCATTTTATTTTAATTCTTTCTGCATTCATTAACTTATCGAAACTGGGTTTTATGATTTTTCTACCGCTTACCTTAACAGTATATAGTTAGTTGCTTGATGACCGCCTGGCGAAGACGGCGGCGGCAGCACCGAGACCCGGAAAACACACATTTCACTGATGTTATCTAGTTTTCTTATTTTTCTGATTATGAATTAAATAGTTTTCAGTTTGGTTGGGTTCATGTTTATTCTAATTTGGGTACGATACTTGCCTAAATTTTGACTATATTTTGATTACCTAAATGGTTTCTTTTCATCTTTACCAGTATTCTCATATGCTGATGGGGTTATTATTAATTTAAAATGTAGAATTAAATTGTTCAGTACAATTACTGTTACGTTCGAAAATGACACCTAAATTCCTAGAAAAAAGTATTTAAAAGTCTAATAACAAACAGATAACTTTATGTATTGAAAAGCATTTTGTTTGACATTTAGTTCGATGCTTGCTCCACTGGCAAAAAATGAGTTTATGGCAAATCATGAAAATTGTATAAGAATTTGCAACACTAAATGCACGAAAATAAAATACATTTTTTTTTCAAAAGTTTAGCACAGTTTTATCTTCGGAAAGCTCGTTGAGAACTGTTTCAAACGGGGTTGACTAGAAAATCGCGTAATGTGTGAACATTTCTGAACGTTCGTTTAAAGAGTGCAACCACTTTCATCAAAATCTTCATCCAACAAGTTCGTTAATTGCTGTATGAAGGGCCAAAACTTAAGGGCGGAAATGTGGACTTACGTGGTATCAGGAGACTGCTCTGGCAGCGTTCAGTCTGAATTTATAGTATAAAATGTTGTTCAAATAGTTTAAAACAGAGTTAAACGAACTCGGGAAAACGAAGAGTTACAGTTCTTGCATGAAGGGCCAAAATGTGTGGGCGAATCCGTAATAGGTAAAAGCACTTACGCTAAACTCAATGGAGTTCAATAAATGTAAAAATCGCGCTTTTCTTATTTTTATAACAACGAAAAAATGAGTACGTTTCAAGAGTTTTTCAAAAAGTTTCAGGAATGGTAAAATCTTGACACAAAGATATTTTTTCCCGTTCATTTATCGACTATTCCCTGTTGAGTAACACACCCGCTGCATAAATTCCGAACAATCGTTTGTATAATTCAGAAAACGCAATACAATCATCTTCATTCAATGCACAGTGAAACAATAATTAGGCGTAACTACATAGGAAAGCCAACAAAAACACAGACAAAACTGATCCCTAATGCGATTGCTCTAGGTATATTATAACAGTACACCACTCCAGACGACTGTTTGCTCTGGTCCTGCTCTATTGAAATTTAATATGATTTTACGCTATTCATTTGGCTAAATGTGTGTTTGTTAGTGATTTTTCATCTGATTTGCTCTGTATTACAGCAACGAGGAACGCCAAAGTTATTCTTTTTTTCCTATCATTTTCCTAGTTAAGAGAAAACGAAAACCAGCTTAAATTGGTCACACTTTGCTGCTGCACTTTTCACTGACCTAGTACGAAAACCAACTTCCTATTCTATCCGAAAAGTTGCTCATGTTTTGCATGTTTGGCTGTGTTTGCCTTTGCGGGTTTTGAATGTGTTCGTATGTGGTGTCTATGTGTTCTTCCGGTCCCATTCGAATCAACGGAAATGTGTGTTTTCCCCCCTCGCCGTGCCTACCTCGCAGTGTTCGTGCCTGATTAGGCATTGTCACCGTAGTCGCGATCGCCGACGTTCAAGCGGTCCGGGGCAGCGGTCACCGAGAAGCCCAGGCAACGATTGTCGAGCTTGGTCATTTTGTTTTTCTTCACCTTCTTGTTCTTGCCCTGTATGGAATGGAAAAAAATTCATTGAAATGAAGAGTTAGTTCGTTTACGGATTGATATTCAAAGATATTTGTCCAAACAGATGTTCGAAGAACTCCACATTTCAGAGCTTAGAGCTTGAACTGGCTACGCATATATATTGTTGCTATTCCGTAATTGACCGAAGTCATTGAAGATGAATAAAGAATCAACAAGAAGTTCAGCTGGGATTGGCCAAGATCTTTAAAATGTAATCTTTCCTGGAGGCCGTGTTTAACTCTGCTTCTCCACAAAGGTTACTGAATGTGTGTGTTAACAATAATAAACAATCATTTGTGAGATATAAACATTATAATAAATATAATAGTTTCATCTAGTAAATATGAAAAAAAAATCAAATAGAAAAATATCAATGCCGACGCTTGCAGTGACGATTCATTCACAGTTCGTCGTTGAACAACTACATAAAGGCATTACTTTAACCGTTGTCAGGACGAAAGCTAGCCGATGGAACTCTTGGATGGTGAATGGCCGTAAACCGGGTATTCTACTCTTGGTTGAAATAAAACTTCTGATCTTGACAAGAGACAAACTTGGAATGAATTTTATTTAAAAAAAACAACAAATCTATGTTTGCTATGATTAATAGTCGCCAACTAGATCTTATCGCCAACACTCCTACTCGACGGAAGCATCATAGCTGCGACACGGAATCTTGACTACTTGACACGAGGAAGTGGCTTCGTCATCATGTCTGCAATCATTTCGATTGTTGGAAGATATTGTGGACTGATGATTCCCTGTTGCTTCAACTGACGAGCGTAGTGGAATCTCGTGTTCACGTGTTTTGATCGGCTTTCATTGGAATTAGATTCCAATTGTTTGATTGCGCTCTGGTTATCTTCGTGGATAATGACTGGCAGCTGAGTCTTGATGTGCAGATCGTCGAATAGCCGCAAAACCCAGAATAACTCCTTGCAGCTTTTCGTAATTGCAACGTACTCGGCTTCTGAACTGCTCAAGGTAACGCATTCCTGCTTCCTGGAGCACCACCCAATCATACCACCTGCGTACCGTATCAAATAACCAGTGGCCGATTTGCGATCCTTGGCGTCACCGGCCCAGTCGGCATTTGATTTTTGATGATTAGGTTCTACCATCTATTGTAGCAAGGCAGCTGCCTATACCACTGGAATAATCTGAGAAGCGATTTGATCAAGATTGTACAGTTGTTCAAGAACAATCAGTCTCCTGTGTGAAGGGCTAAAATGGATATGCGGACCCGCAAGCAGAGACACTTGCACGAAACCCGCGACAGGGGAAAAGAATCTCCTTCCAGAATAAAGTTTTCACGATCAACTATAAAATCAAGCCCTCGATTAACAGAATAAACCCAATAGATGAGGTCGAAGAGCCCGCCCTCAATCCACGAAATGTTAATAACAAGGAGGAGGCAGTCCCAAGCTCCTTGTCCAAATCACTTCATTCGGGTGCCCTGGTGGTCCCTCCCAACCCAGTTACAGTCAAACCTCCATGAGTCGATATTGAAGGGACTCACTGACGGAACCGTCGTCGAAGTTATTTCCCATCCTACGATGAACAAGGTGCAGGGTGTCGTTTACGAATCTGATTCTACTGATGTCGACGAGGTAGCACTTCTCAACTATCTGACGCCGCAAGGAGTACAAGCTGTACGCAGAACCACGAAAAAAGTCAACAGGTCGGTTCAAAACACTCCTCTAGTCGTATTGTCATTCCAAGGTACTCTCCTGCCGGAATTCATCTACTTTGGCGCGTCCCCGTTCGCACCTACTATCCCGCTCCGACTGTTTGTTTCCAGTGTGGCACCTATGGACATCCTCGCAAATTCTGTCAACAGCCTAGAATTTGCCTGCAATGCTCCCAAGCACCACACACATCAGAAGGGGAGCAATGCAGCAACGCTCCGTATTGTATGCATTGTACAGGCACTCACTCACCAACATCACGTACATGTCCAAAATACAAGGATGAATCTAACGTGATCCGAATTCGAATCGATAGGAATGTGTCAACTGCTGAAGCTAGAAAAATCTACGCTAGTGAAACACAGAAGGAAACGATCGCCAGCGAGGTGCAAAAACGGCTAAGAGAAGAGGAATCGAACAAAGATAAAATTATTGCGGAACTGCGGGCTGAAGTCGAAACTTTAAAGCGAAAACTTGAAGCCATCATCAACGGTCAACGTCTAAAATCACGCGACAGCTCCCAAATAGAAAAAAAATCGGTGTTCCTCCAAGCAAACTCATCATGTTCCAACCAGAACACTCAGCGAATGTCACGTAAAGACAAAACGTTCGTATCTCCTCCGTCTCTCCACAGCGATATTAGAAGAACCGCGGATCATGCAATGGACGAAGCGATACGAACACGCAGTAGGAGCAGAAAACACCTAATGGAAATATCACCAACTGATGTCACTCATAAATCAGGCAAAAGGGCATCCTTGATCGCCGACTCTGGAGGCACCTCTGAAAAATGACCAAGATGTTCCCTCCAAAAACACATCACAAAATGACTGACCCAGCTATGCATAATGACTCGATATCGGATGATCTACGACATGCAACCGACGCTATCTCTGAACGACCCTGCGACCCTTCGGACTACGATTTGGATACTAACTCATACGACTCCATAATTCCGTCTAGAAAAATACTCAACTCTCCATCTCAACCTGTGGATACAACATCGCGGTTTGGAGGTGGGGAATGTGTAGTACCCCCTCCACTCCTGATAAAGGGAGCGAGCCTGGGTGGAGAGGTGATCCAGGACGCCATCCTTCTACCTGTTGACCACCAAACCCACCCAGCTCGGCCGCCAGCTCGAACAACTCAACGCTGCCGAAAATACCGTCCGATTCCAGCGCATACGATCAGCTCTACAACTTCTACCCCCAGCCATCTACGTCCAACAATTTCGTCACCCAAAACATTGATTCGCCAAGTGCGAGGCGCACCACGTCGACCCTGACCAGAGATGTTCCGAGCTTGCTCGATGAGCCTCTGGCGGCAGTCGACGTGGCTCGCCCTTCATCTCGGGCAAGTATTCCTGTATTATCATTAGCTAGACATGAATCCCACGATACTTCTCACCATGTTTCAGAAACCTCGCCTGTTCGCGAAAGCTCCCCTACAAGCAACTGCTCTTCGACCTCCGAAACTGAAGCGAACAACAAGATCATCATGCTCCAATGGAACATCAGAGGCCTTTGGAAAAATCACCCAGAACTCTCTCATATCGTCAACCAAAATGCGCCAATCTGCATCGGCCTTCAGGAAATGATGACAAAGAAGGTTAACACAGCACTCAGTTCCCGCTACGACTGGGAATTATCTAGCCGTCACTATTCTCAGGGTGGTGCAGCAGCTGGATTGGGGGTTCTCAAAGAATTCCCTCACCAATTCTATCACTTTGTTACGTGCATCCCTGTATGTGCCGCCCGAATACAATCCCCGTTGAACATATCGATTGTCAGTATCTATGTGCCTCCAAACACATGTGATCAAGATCTTATAACGACGCTTGACAGTATAATTGAAAATGTAGATCCACCTTTCGTCATCGGCGGGGACTTTAACGCCGCCCACGAAGCTTGGGGTAGTATGAAAACTACTAAACGAGGATGTCTTCTACTCGAATGGTTTGTCGAACATCAACTTATCGTAATAAATAATGGAGAACCAACTTTCATCAGCTCTGCTCATGGAACAACTTCGGCAATCGATCTCACTGTCGTGTCATGTAGCCTTGCAGCAAAACTTCGATGGTCAATCTACAAGGATACATTCTGAAGCGACCATTTCCCCATCAGAGTCACCTGTGTGTGTGTGTGTGTATACAATCCATCTCCCACTGACCGGCAGTGCTTTTATGGAAGAAAATTGTATGCATGTATATTTGATACCCTTCGATATCTTTATATCTGCAGACAATTTTAACCCGGGAGATGAAAGGTGATAGCTCTACTGAAATTCCAACGACCCATTTCAAGAATGGCAGTAAATACACACACATTCTGAGGTCATTTTCATACACAGTAAGCCCCGCATAAAAACACCCAGATATCAAATGGATATATGAAATGTTTTTACACTTCCCGAATCGAAAATTAAATTTTCGACCCTGGCACGTATTTAGTTTCAAATGGTAATAGGTGAGTAAATAATAATAATGAACGATTTTACCTGGATGTAATGCTCTTTTTTTCCGTCGCCACACTGAGCTTACCGCCAAATACTATACACTTTTTCACTGCACTGCGCGCATAACATGATCGCTTCACCCGCCCCCGCAGGAGCAAGCGTCACGATCAAAGGATCACACACTACTAAATTATCTCGCGGATCACGCCACTTTTCTTCCCCCCACTGCACTGCGCGCGTAACAAGATTGATCCTGTCTGACCGCTTCACTCGCCCCCGCAGGAGCAAGCGTCACGATCAAAGGATCACACACTACTAAATTATCTCGCGGATCACGCCACTTTTCTTCCCCCCACTGCACTGCGCTCGTAACAAGATTGATCCTGTCTGACCGCTTCACCCGCCCCCGCAGGAGCAAGCGTCACGGTCAAAGGATCACACACTACTAAATTATCTCGCGGATCACGCCACTTTTCTTCCCCCCACTGCACTGCGCGCGTAACAAGATTGATCCTGTCTGACCGCTTCACCCGCCCCCGCAGGAGCAAGCGTCACGATCAAAGGATCACACACTACTAAATTATCTCGCGGATCACGCCACTTTTCTTCCCCCCACTGCACTGCGCGCGTAACAAGATTGATCCTGTCTGACCGCTTCACCCGCCCCCGCAGGAGCAAGCGTCACGGTCAAAGGATCACACACTACTCATTTCCCCATCAGAGTCACCTCGGATCAAAAATACACCGTCTCAACGTTCACGTAAACGGTGGATTTATAAAGATGCTGACTGGATCTCTTTTGAAAATATTATCCTAGAATCGCTTTCGTCGCATTCAGATATCGATGTCGAGCAGCTAAGAAATCTCATCATTGGAGCGGCAGAAAATTCCATCCCAAAATCTTCCGGAGTATCAAAAGGAAGATCTGAAATTTGGTGGACAAACTAAGTCAAAGGAAAAGTTAAGGCACGGCGTAAGGATCTTCGTAAACTGAAACGTCTGAATCCTTCAGACCCTCTTCACGATGACGCTAAAAAAGCTTTCCAGCAAGCTCGGGCGATTGCAAGGAAAACAATCGAATCTGCCAAACGTGATTCGTGGAATAATTTTTGCCAGATGTTCAATCCTAACACTTCATCCGATGTGCTTTGGAGTAATTTTAACCGATTGATGGGAAAATGACGAAACGGACAGCGAGGACTCCAAATCGACAACTCGTTTACCCAAGATACCAGTGTAATCACAGAGCACTTTGCAAATTATTTTTACCAAGCATCATCAGGAAACTCTAGTACAGATCAGGAATCTGGAGAAACAGGATGGGATCAAAATATTCAGGTTTCTGAAAACACTCGACTCGATACAGATTTCATAATCTACGAGTTGTTACGAGCCATTGATGTCACTAATGGACACTCTACCGGCGAAGATCAAGTCGGATATCTAATGATCAAACATCTGCCATATGCAGGAAAGCTCGCAATGCTGAAGAGTTTCAATAAAGTTTGGGAAAAGGGCGAATTTCCGAACAGCTGGAAACAAGGACTGGTTATACCAATCCCAAAATCCAATACATAGGCTCAGCATGCGGAAGGGTACCGGCCAATTACGCTTCTGAGTTGTATCGGTAAAATATACGAGCGTATGGTTAATCGTTGTCTAATGACCTTCCTCGAAGAAAACAACTTACTCAATGAACACCAACATGCATATCGAGCCGGACGTGGCACATCATCCTACTTCGCTGATTTGGCCGAAATTCTAGCAGAAATCGAACAATCCAACGCGTACGCGGAGTTTGCATTGCTCGATATCAATAAGGCCTATGATCAAGTTTGGCGAACTCATATAATGAGACAAATTGATAAGGTACCGTGGGGCAAGTGGGTAATGGATTTCGCATAGTTGAGATTCTTCAAATCCTAGAGACTTTAAATTAAAACAAATGAGGTCGTGTATATTTTTTAGCTTGACTCCCACCAAATATAAGCAGTATGCTGAAATTTATTTTTATGAAAAATTTAAGAAAAAAGCCCTGAAAGTTTTTGAAAAAAGTCTCGCGAAACATTACTAAAGGACCTATCTAACATTGAGAGGCTCTCTTTGTTTACTTTCTCTTTCATTAATAACTGAGTGACATTAACCTCTTCTGTTGTGTTTTTTTGTATGAAACGCTAGTCAAGGAAATTGACTTTCGATCTATAGTAAAAAACTTCCCAAAATCTTTAGTATTCCACTGTTATAATGGAAAAAGAACGAGAGAGGAGAGAATCTCTCATTTGTACATAGGTCCTTTAGTAATGTTCCGCGAGAAGTCTCCTTACTTTTCACTTACCCTAAAAGTGGGGCAAGTGAAAAGTTTATCGTTTTGAACAATAAATTCAAAAACTAACAGTTATTTTCACGATTTCTATTATCTTTAACATTTGTTAAGGCGTCCCAATGAACAATAACATAAGTAACATGTAAGCAAAGAAAATTTTATTCTTGTTACTCGAATTTTCTTCTGTTTAGTTATGTTTGTTGAAATGATTCGACAACATTATAACTGCAACATTTCCAATATTAGTTCTTACATCATGGGACAGCAATTGCATTTCTGCTCTGTAGAATTTACATCGCTCGTTATTTGTCAAGAAAATCGGATATGACGTCGGATAACTCTTCGGGAGAAATCAAACGGAACACTTCAATAAAGTATTTAGAATGTTTTTTTATGTGGATACGCCTATATACCATTTTTTATATTTTGAACTAGCTTTACATAGACATTCCACGAGATTTACGTGCGTTCTCTTATATTGGAAGTTTTCAATCAACGACTTCCTTTTAATCGGCTGTCCAAAGTAAACATATTAATATCGTAATATTTGGCAACCCTTTTTAGAAAAGTTTCATGATAATAGCTTTTAACACTTTGAGTATAGTGTTTCTTTAATAATCATCACATTCTGTCGTGCTATGATAATTGCGAACCTTGTATCCTTATATTTACCTAAGGAGAAAACACAAATTCAATCTCTATTAAGAAACTTTTCACTTGCCCCACGTGATTGGAAAATTTACGGTGTTTCAATTTAGTTGTTTTTAGTTCTATGTCGAATTAATTCTGAAACTTTTTTTATTGCAGTTTAAAACTGTCAGAGGGGACAACTTAGTAGTGGTACAGAAAATTATTTTCCGCAACTTTTTTCTGCTGAAAATATTAAAATAAGATTGCACGCCGCCAACTTGTTACGAAGTTATATTTAACAGGTTAACAATCTTTCGTTCTATTATGCAATAATGGTTGAAAAATCTCAGGAATCTCTTACCTATCGTAATGTTCTGAATGGCCTCGAAGGTTTACACATGAGTTTAAAATGTTAATTCACATATTTAGTAAATTATGCAAATTATTTTCACTTACCCCATTTACCCACTTACCCCGCGGTACCTTAGTTTGAACACTGGAAAACGCATTCGGAGCTGCATCAGCAACTTTCTCTTGGATCGACGTTTCAGGGTTTCCTACGGTGGCTCTTTGTCGAAAGATCGGATCCAAGAAAATGGCGTCCCCCAAGGATCTGTGTTAGCTGTCACCTTGTTTCTGATAGCTATCAACCTAGTATTTGACGTCATTCCGAAAAATATACGAGTGCTAGTATATGCGGACGACATAGTCCTTGTCGCTATTTCTAAGCACCTTCCAAAAGTGAGAAGCAGACTAACTGAAGCAGTGGATGCTGTCAATACGTGGGCAAAAAGCGTCAAATTCCGCCTGTCTGCCCCAAAATCCTGTATCCTTCATATGTGTCAAAGATCAAGGCACAGGTGGCGCAGTGCTCGAAATATTGTGAAGATCGATAACGAAATCGTTCCTGAAGTCAAAGCTGCACGATTTCTCGGGATAAGGATCAACAGGAAAGACAGCTTTCTTGTGCACGGGGCAAAAATTAAAGAAGCTCTCTTCAGCCGAATCAACTGTCTGAAAGCTTTGGCTTTTAAAGCGGATCGAAACATTCTATGGAGAATTGGGAATGCCGTTTGCGTTTCCAAACTTATGTATGGTATTGAACTGTTCGGCCTCAACCTCCTCAACACGTTCCAATCAACCTACAATGAAATTCTTCGAATTACATCGGGAGCACTAAGATCGTCGCCCACGCTTAGTTTAGCAGTCGAAGCCGGCCAGCTACCATTGCATCTCAGACTAGTGGATACTCTCGCCAGAAGATATATTCGACTAGCAGAAAAACCATTTTTCAATCATCAGTATCTTCGTAAATGTGCAATTGAAGCATTCGCCGATGAGACAGAACACGACATTCCAGAGATCGCAAAGCTCCTGTGGATAGGGAAAATCCCCTGGGACATACATCAAGTCAAAATTGACTGGTCCGTGAGATCAGTTTTCAAGAAAGGGAATAACAAGAATATTGCCAGGGCCTGTGTTAAAGAACTTCAGAACAAAAAATATGAGGAATATTGTCAAATGTTCACTGATGAATCGAAGTCGGGAACTGAAGTAGGGCTAGGCGTTGTTTGTCAAGAACATAGGAGAAGGTATCGACCGTGATTGTTTTTTTTTTTTTTTTTTAATTTTATTTTGTTTTATGGCTATAGCGGTCATGCGACTCAAAGCTAAAGGGAGTCTATAGAAGCAAATGATGGAAACGAATAGGTGCATAGGCGTCGCAAGGGAGCGACAAGATTGAAAATTTGTAATTAGGTGGTGAAAATTGAGCAAGCCATTTTAAAGTCAGTAAGCATCGAAGCGTCCTGTATTTTGCCTAGCTTCTCTACTGGAAAAGGGTTGGCTCAAAGCTTTGAGCTTTGCTACCAACACAGGCATGAACAGAACCGCCCCTCCATCACATAATGTTGTACCTGCTAGTGATGCTATCAAATGGATCAACAAACAATTACACGATAAATTTCAACGCATGTGGAACGATCATCGAGCAACTTTTCTTCAAAAGATCAAACCAACTGTTGGAAAGTGGATAGATCATCAAGACCGCCAAGAGCAAAGAGCTCTAACTCGATGCAGAATTGGGCACACCAGGCTCACTAAAAAGCATTTATTCGACCGAAATCAATCAGCAACATGTGAGGTTTGCCAAATGGAGCTGACCGTTGAACACATAACACAGCGTAACAAAAATGACATTTTTGCGTGTCTCAAGGATCAAATTATGTGGATCTAGTAAATTTGGGGTTGCTTAATCTGGTGCCATTCTCAGAAATGCTCCAGCACGTCACAATTTTTAGCTACAGGTCGCCAAAGTTGTATAAAACACTGGTTTTATTAAAGTTTACATGAAATTTAAAGTACAATTTATCAAACTTTTTTATAATCTAATCCACCAAACATGCAAAATAGAACTTGAACTTTCATTTTAGACATAATTTGATTGAAATTGCGCGATTAAATTTCGATTAAACCGATTTTTTCAACATGCTTGCAGTCTCCATACAAAATTCTTCGTTTCTTCTATATGGCAAAATACAACAATTCTCTAAACCATCAAAAAATAACTTTTCCGCATCGAAAGTATTACAAACTCTGATGATAAGTATTGTTATACATATAAAGTTTGAATTCTGTGGCAAATTAAGCCAATATATTACCTTACAAGCTGACAAACTTGCATGCAAGTTGGCTGAAATAGTCTTTTTTTTGCATTTTCAACAGTCAATATCTCAAAAACTAGACGTGCTATGATATTTCTGAAAAAGGCAATGGATTCAGCAACCCTTAATTAAGTGAATAGCGGTATTTTGATGCTGGAGACAAAAACGTGTTCCGCAGTGTAATCGTTACCTGCATAAAATACGATGACATTCGCAACAAAACTGGCATTAATAGCAATATTCAAATAGCTTTAGGTAACAACAAAACGGAAGAAGCTAAATTATTGAAATTTCTGAAGAAATGTAATTTATTTGAAATGCTGTAAACTCTGTACAGAATTGTAGTATTGATTTTTTTTCTAAGAGGCGAATGAACCCTTCTGATTTAAAACCTCTCTAATAAACGCAAAAAAAAAATATATAAGGTACCCCGGGGCAAGTGAGAATCCGGGGTAAGTGGGGCGTTTCGTCATAGCTCAACTAGGAAAAGTTTTTCATGGGGGTATTCTTCTAGAAAATTGAAGATACAATGACAAGGAATGTATTTAGTACTAAATATATTGTTATTTTTATTAACATGTGGTTCATGTAACAGTTGTCAGTTCAGCGCCATTTTCAACTTGCATGACAAATTGTGACACGTTTCACGTCTTGCATTGACTCGAAAAAAAATAAATGTGTTTTAAATCGAGTTTCCATCAGTAAGCTATAATTTTTAGTATTATTACAAGCTGCTAACGATAAACCACTATTTTGTTTTCATTTCATATGATATTTTCGATGGTCTATCTAACCCCAAAATATATTTGTACCTGGGGTAAGTGGGACCTATCAAAACAAAAACCAGAATCAAAACTTTTCGTACACGATTCATACATTTTGCTAGAGAGTAGAACTAAAACATTCAAACAAATGATTTTTATCAAAAAAGATCAACCTCAAATTACGTTATTGCATAAGAGGGAGAAGAAAAGTGTTATTATTCTTGATTTTTTAATATTTTTTTTTTTTATTTTTGAAATGCGACTTCAAAATTGAACAAACACACAGCTGAAATTTGAAATGCATCATGAGAACGATTACTTTTCTATGTTATTTTAGCTTTATTTGTTATTTCTACCAAATTAAGTAGTGATGGAAAACAATTCCATCCCTGGTTTTCTGCCATGCATATAAATAATAACAAAACATATTTATAATTTCGTCAATTATTGGTTGTTTATGTGCTACATTTTAATTAAAAACTTATAAATGATATATTTTGAGCATGTTTAATTCCTCATTACGCTTTTATTGAGGAATTTTCAGTTGATATTAAATGTGAGATGACATACTATTAAATAAAGGGTTTCTTCCTAAAACGTAACGTATTTTATGGTTGATCCCTAATGTACATCAAATATGTACGTAAAACTAAAAATCTATGATTTATCAATCCTATTATTGTAATGGTTGACTTACTGATGTGGATTGACGCATGAAACTGGATGTGTCCCACTTGCCCCGCTTAGCGAGGTAACTGCGTCCATTGGCTCATTCTAAAACTTTCTGCCAAGGTTTTCACAATTTAGAAATTATTCGATTAGTTTCATGCACACACCAGCAAATATGTTGCCAAAACGTGAGTGTGTTGTTGGATTTGAAAAATATTGACATTTGAAAATTTTATTGAACGATTTGTTTGAACTATCGTTTTTTTCGTTCCCACTTGCCCCGCGGTACCTTAGGCCTATATGTTAACTGGATACACTCGGTAAACTCTTGGAACGGGTTACCCTCAGCAGGATGGTGGAATGAGCAAAGTGCGAGAACAGGCTATCAGAAAGGCAGTTTGGATTCCGGAAAGGAAGGTCGACGGTGGACGCATTTTGGACAGTGTAGGAGAGGACCGAGAGAGCAAAACAAAAGCGTAGATGGAGATCGTGGTCACGATAAATGTGAAGAACGTGTTGAACAGCGCCAGCTGGGAAGCCATTGCCACAGCACGGGTCCCCGACTACTTGTGCCAGTTTTTGAAAAGCTACTTCCAAAACCGAATACTGAGGTATGAAACCGACGCCGGCTCGAAGGAGTTAAGAATAACGGCTGGAGTCCCACAAAATTCCATACTGGGACCAACGCTATGAAATGCGATGTACGACGGGTCATATTGCTGAAGCTACCCAAGGGGATCAAAATTGTCGTTCTAACGGTAATAGTTGAGACGCAGGAGGAAGTAGAAATGCGGGAAACGGAGGAAATTGGTCTGGTTGAAGCTTGGATGGAGGGAGTCTACTATTTGGCAACTGCAAAGCAGTCATGTACGGTAAGATCACTGTCGGGGAGCATGCCATAGCATCACAGCGAAAGCTGAAACACCTGGGCGTTATGCTACACGATCGGCTGAACTACAACAGTCACGTCGATTATGCATGCAAGCAATGCGCTCATGGTATTATAAGCAGAAAAAGGCGTTTTCTGGCTGGCGTATCAACATCGGTGCATCAGCCTGGAGCGCTGCGCTACAGAGCAAGCGATCGGGATAAGTGAAATAACGCGTTCCGACTCATCACCATGCGCGTGCTGAGTGCGTACAGGACTATATCGTCGGAGGCGGCATTCGTAATCGCTGGGATGATCCCGATCTGCATCATCCTGTCCGAAGACATCGACTGCTATCAGCGAAGAGAAACCAGGCAGGCGAGGAAATTGGCAAAAAATCGGTCGTTGGCTGGCTAAGTGGCAGCAAGCATGGGATGCTTCCAAGAAAGGAAGGTGGACCCACAGGCTCATCCCGAATCTATCGCCCTGTGTGATCAGGGAGCACGGAGAAGTGAACTTCCACCTGACACAGTTCCTATCAGGTTACGGCTGCTTCAAGCAGTATCTGCATCGATTCGACCATGCGTCTTCACCATTCTGTCCTGAGTGTGTAAGGAGATTGAAGAAACACCAGAATATGTTGTCTTCGACTGCCCGAGGTTCAACATAGTACGAAACACGATGGCGGCTGCTTTTGGTGAGTACTTCAGCATAGAAGGTGTGGTACACGGAATGATGAGCGATCCCGATCTTTGGAATATGATGACCAACATGGTGGTGCAAATAATGGCTGGCTTATAGCGCAACTGGCGAGCAGAGCAATGAAACGAGACGCAGAGAGCAACGCTTGACGTCGGTTCATCGGGGCGCTGATGAACCGGAAGCCAACCTCTTACCGTAATTGTCGGACTGACATCGGCACTCGACAAGTCAGTCTGTTGATGAGAGGGGACCATCGGGCGCGATCGGAGTAGACTAGCTCATCATCCGTCGGGAACTAGACCGAGTAGAACGAGCGTAACTTAGTATCGGTAATAAGTCGTAGAGGCGCCTCTGAACCGGAAGTCACCCTCCAACCGGGAATGCAGAACCGACCTTGACACTTGGCCGACAACCATCCAGTCGGAGTAGACTAGATTCTCCGCCGGGGACTGTAGTAGAGTAGATCGCGAAATAGCACCGGCAAATGGTCGTCGGGGTGCCTGTGAATCGGAAGTTTCCCTCCACCGGAATCGTAGGACCGACCTCGGCATCTGCCCGGTCAGCTTCGGAGTAGGCTAAGTCCACCGTCGGACTAACTGAGTAGATTGTGGAATAGCACCTGAAAATGATCGTCGAAGCGCCTGTGAACCGGAAGCTTCCTTCCACCGGAATCGCAGGACTGACTGGTTCGGAAGATCTTTTGCCGCCGGGGAAATCTTCTACGGAGTAGGATAGATCCACCGTCGGGGGCAATTCTGAGTAGCACAAGCGTATCACCGGTTTGAGTCGTCGGAGCGCCAGTGAACCGAAAGCCATCCTCCAACCGGAATCGCTGGGCCGACTTCTGCAAGAAGCTTTCTCAGCTTCTGGAAGAAGCTTTCTCAACTTCTGGAAGAAGCTTTCTCAGCTTCTGGAAGAAGCTTTCTCAGCTTCTGGAAAGCTTCTTCCAGAAGCTGAATGAGTTTTTCCACGAAAACTGAACGAGCTTTTGCAAAATCTACGAAAGCTTCATTCAGAAGCTAAGGAAGCTTCTTCCAGAAACTGAGAATGCTCCCAGAAGCTGAGAAACCTTTTTCCAGGAGCTGAAAAAGCTTCTCCCACAAATTGAAAAAGATTAACCCAGAAGCTGAGAAACCTTTTCTTAGAAGCTAAAAAAACTTCTCTTAGAAGCTGAGAAAGCTCTGGCAAAAGCTGAGAAAACTTCTGTTAAAAGCTTGGGAAACTTCTGCTAGAAGCTGAGAAAGCTTCTAGACGCTAAAAGAACTCCTTCCAGTAACTGAGACTCTTGGAAGTTGAGAAAGCTTCTCCCAGAAGCTGATAAAGCTTCTCCCAGAAGCTGAGAAAGTGTCTCTCAGATGCAGAAATAGATTTGTTAACACTACCGCTTGGTACCACCCTAGTGGACGAACCCAACAGATCGACAAGTACTGCTGTCTGACGTACAAATGTCATGGATACTTTGGCGAACGCTGTCACTGTCAGCGTAGTTTAGCGAAGATTATAAATGCGGAAAAAAAAAGAATTACGTTTCGTTAGACAAAATCACATTTGAGTCAATCCAAGTTGAATTCGTTCATCCTAATTATATTTCGGTTAAATTGTTGAATTTGATTAATATTGTGTAGCACACTGGGGCAGATCGCTGTTTTCGACGGCCAAAACCTCTAGTACTCTAGATATGCACCCTAGAGGTTTGGTGTCTTCGACAAAGTGTTTTGGAATAACTTTTTCTACATTTTGACACATTCAGATTTGATCTAGATAAGTGAAAACTGATCTAGATCAGTTTTATTTTTTGATAGGAGCGTCCTAGCAAAAAACTTTCTTCTGCAAAATTGTTCATTGAGGCATTTTTGACATTTCTTCGGAAGACACTTATGCTCTATCACTGACGTGGATTACGATATATGACAATTTAGTAAAAATAGTAAAAAAAATCGATTTTGACCATTTTTTAATAAAAAAAAATATTAAGTCATTTTTGTCATCAAGCATTACAAGCTTAACTATAACAAAGTAAATTTACATCATTCACTAGCAAAATTTTCAGATTTAATTATATTTTTGGTAAAAACAGTCTAAAAATAGTGTTTTACAAAATTCAGGATAACTCATGAAGCGGCAGATGGCGGCAGCTAATTTTTTGTATACGACTAGCCAAGAACATAAGTTTCATTGTCCCGAAGAAAGAAAAGAGGGCCACGTGGGGCTTTTTTGTTGTTGTGGTTTGAAAATTTAATGAAAATATGTTAGAAAATGCTTAAATTTGTGAAACTTTTCATGAATTTATATTTTTCAAACGTATTCCTGAAACATATTGCATGTTGACGAGTGTTTTGAAGAAGTCATCTCTAAACTGGTATTCCAATAAACTTTTAAACGGAATTCAAGATGATTTGTCCCATATGTGTATCTACCTATCTATCTATCCTTTGATTTTTATTAGAGTAATAGTATTGTGTTTAATAAAAGCCATATTATACGATACAAGTTTGGTGAAGACTTTTTCAAATCACTTCGTCAATATGCAATATGTTTTAGAAATACATTTGAAAAATATAAATTCATGAAAAGCTTCTCAAATTTAAGAATTTTTTAACAAATTTTCATCAAGTTTTCAAACCACCACAACAAAAAAGCCCCACGTGGCCCCACTTTTCTTTCTTCGAGACAATGAAACTTATGTTCTTGGCTTGTCGTATACAAAAAATTAGCTGCCGCCATCTGCCGCTTCATGAGTTATCCTGGATTTTGTAAAACACTATTTTTAGACTGTTTTTATCAAAAACATAATTAAATCTAAAAATTTTGCTAGTAAATGATGTAAATTTACTTTGTTATAGTTAAGCCTTTGATACTTGATGACAAAATATTTTTTAACATTTTTTTGTATGAAAAAATGGTCAAAATCGATTTTTGACTGTTTTTACTAAATTGTCATATATCGTAATCCACGTCAGTGATAGAGTGTAAGTGTCTTCCGAAAAAATGTCAAAAATACCTCAATGAACAACTTTGTGGAAGAAAGTTTTTTGCTAGGATGCTCCTATTAAAAGATAAAACTGATCTAGATCAGATTTCACTTATCTAGATCAAATCTGAATGTGTCAAAATATAGTACAACTTATTCGAAAACACTTTGTCGAAGACACCAAACCTCTAGGGTGCATAACTCGAGTACTAGAGGTTTTGGCCGTCGAAAACAGCGATCTGCCCCATTGTGCGTCAGTAAACGTATTCTGAACATTAAATGCCCATAAACGCATAATTGTCCCATGTGAATAGGAAATCCAGCAAACATGGGACTGACATGCGTTTATGGGCAGTACAGTGCTAGAAAATTATTCTTATAATTACAGGCCGGAATACATTAAGAATTCGTATGAAATTGTTCACCCGAATTGAAGTAATTGAAAACCATTGATGTAAGACACCATGTAATTAAAACTTGAAATTATTCTAATAAAACATACTTGCAGTTTTGAGCTGTACGACAAACTCGTCTGCTGCAAAAGGATTTCTAAATTTCGGTGTGAACAAGATTCTTCCAGAAGCTGAGGAAGTTTCTCTCATAAGCTGAGAAAGCTTGCTCAGAAGTTGAGAATGCTTCTCCCAGAAGATGAGAAAGCTTCTCCCAGAAGAGGAGAATGCTTCTTCGTGAAGCTGGGAAAGCTTATTCCATAGGCTGAAAGAGCTTTTGCATTACCAGCAAAGGCATCATTCAGAAGCTGATAATGCTTTTTTCAGAAGCTGTGAAAGGACTTTTTAAAAGCTTCTTCTTCTTGGCATAATGTCCTCACTGGGACAGAGCCTGCTTTTCAGCGTAGTGTTCTTATGAGCACTTCCACAGTTATTCATTGAGAGCTTTCTTTGCCAAAGTTGCCATTTTTTTCGCATTCGTATGTCGTGTGGCAGGTACGATAATACTTTATGCCAAGGGAAGTCAAGGTAATTTCCATTACGAAAAGATCCTGGACCGACCGGGAATCGAACCCAGACACCTTCAGCATGGCTTTGCTTAGTAGCCACGGACTCTAACCACTCGGCTAAGGAAGGCCCTAACAACTTTTTAAAAGCTGAAAAATCCAGAAGCTGGGAAAGCATTCTCCTGAAGATGAGGAAGCTTCTTCCTGAACCAGAGAAAGCTTGTTACAGATGCTGAAAAGGCTTCTTCCAGAAGCTAAATGAACTTTTTAATAAGCTGAGAAAGCTTCTTCCAGAAGCTACGGAAGCTTCTTCCAGATGCTGAAAAAGTTTCTCCCAGAATCTGAGAAAGCTTCACCCAGAAGCGAAGAAAGCTTCTCCCAGGATCTGAAGAAGCTTCTGCCCGAATCTGAGGAAGCTTATCTCAGAAGCTGAGAAAGCTTCATCCTGAACCTGAGAAAGCTTCTCTAATAAGCTGAGAATGCTTCTCCCTGAAATTGATAAAACTTCAGAAGCTGAAGCTGGGAAAACTTCTCCCAGAAGTTGAGGAAGTTTCTTCTAGATGATGAGAAAACTTCATCTTGAAGCTGAGACACCTTATTCTAGAAGCTGTAAGAGCTTCTGCATAACCAGCGAAAGCATCATTCAGAAGCTGAAAAATCCAGAAGCTAAGATAGCTTCAGAAGCTCGATGAGCTTTTTCATAAGCTGAGAAAGGTTTTTCCAGGAGCTGAGAGAGCTGCTTCCATAAGCTGAAAGTTTATTTTCAGAAGTTTAAACAACATTTTTCAGAAGCTAAAGAAACTATTCGGAAGCCGAAAAACTTTTTTCTGTGATCTTTTAGAAGCTGAAGAAACTACTGAAAAGATTCTTCAGAAGCTGAAAAACATCTTCCAGATGCTGCTGATAAATCTTCTTTTAGAAGACGAGAAATATTAATCCAGAAGCTGGATAAACTCAATTCAAAAGCTGGCAAAGCATCATTTAGAAGCTCAGAAAGCTTTTTTCAAACGCTGAAAAAGTTTTTAAAAGGCTGAAAAAGCATCCTTTAAAAGCTTCATTTATAAACTGAGTAAGTGTCTGAAGAAAGAAACTGAATAAGTTTTTAGTAATTGTGAAAGCTTTTCCAGTAGCTAATAATCCTTGAAGTACTAACTACCCTTACCAGCGCCAAAGTCGTTTCAACCTCATGGTTACATCGAGTGAGTGCGTACCTGCATCTGTTTGAACCAACTGACACCGACCCACCCCACCCCATGAAACACCCTTCTCACCTTGATCTCCTGGAAATCGTTGGACGATGGATTGATGGCCGGAGCCGGTTTGCACATGTCGTCGATGTGGGCGTTCTTCTGGCGCATCTGGTTCTTGTACTTGGAGCGTCTCTCCAGGAACTGTTTGGCAAACTCGGCACACTCCTTCGTTTCGCCTGCGAATTGATATATGAAATTTGGGTTGATGGATTTTCCCTCGATGAAAGCTTCAACCATCCTTACCTAGATAGAGTCTGATGTAGTCCTTCACCTCGAAGGGTGATTCAATGTCCTGCAGGAAGCCAACGAACGTTGGAACTGAAAGCATAAATCAACCTATTAGTTGGGGACTTGGAAGTTAACAAAAAATCACTCACTATCAACATTGCTGTTCAGCGAGGTCAATGCCCGGGTGCACCATCCGGTGAACTCGTTGGTGTGGTCGCCTCCTTGGTTGCGCTCCTTGCGTTCGCCGCCAGCTCCGGAAGCTCCACCCGAGTTTTTACCCGCACCGGAGGCACCCTTGGAAGCATTCTTATGCTGCTGTTGCTGTTGTTGCATTTGATTCTTTTGCTGTTGCTGCTTGGCAGCGGCCACGGCATTCGATGACGAAGCAGTCGAGATGCTGCCCATCGTCTTGCTCTTGCTCAGCAGTTGCTTCTGATTCTGGACCTGCTGTTGCTGGGCAGCTTGCTGGTGATTCTGTTTTTGGCGTCCGTTTTTGTTCGAAGGATTCGGTTCCTCCCAGAAACCACCAGAACTGAGATTGTTCTGCTCGTCGCCAGAGTTGGACCACAGCTTAGCCGTGTTCCAAGTCAGAACGCTGCCTTGGCTCTGCCAAACGGCTGTTCCGAGAATTTCCTCCTTCTTGGCGGCTTTCGCTGCAGATGCTGCAATGGAGGCAGCAGTCAGAGCAGCAGCATTCTTCTCGCGAGCACGTTCCACAGCAGCAGCTTCCTCGGCTTGAATTTCCGCGAGGGATTTCACATTCTGTGAACCCAAGTTCTGGGCCTTCCACTTGAGCTTACTTTCCAGACGGGTCTGAAGCTCAAGGATCTCTTGCTGCTGTTGTTGCTCGCGATTCGATTGCTCCTGGCGAGCCAGAGCAGCACGTCGTTCGCGTTCGGCTTTCTGGATTTCATCCAGACTTGGCCCGCTGTTGACCGTTTCGGCAACCGAAGCGGACCACGGAGCTACCTTCGTAACGGGACGCGGCTGTTGCTGCTCCTGAATCTTGATCGCTTCGCGACGTTGGTTCTCGAGAAGTTTGGCCTTCTTTTGCGCTTCCAACTCTTCTTGCTTCTTCTTTTCCTCAAGTTGCTTGCGCTTGAGCTCCTCCTGTTGTTGCTTCTTCAGCTCCTTCTGGCGCTTCTTCTCTTCCATCTCTTTCTTCACGTTGATGAAATCTCCCTGATCGTCGTCGACATGCTGCTGCTGCTTCGACTGCTGTTGCTTCTTGTTCCCCTTCTGTTGAGGAAATTTACCGCTCTGTTGTTGTTGCTGTTGCAGTTGCTGCTGCTGCTGTTGATGAACTTGCTGTTCTTCGACATCAACGTTGTTGACTGGTTTCTGCTGGTTTGGCTTTGATGGTTGCTTTTCTTGTTTGGCAGGCTGTTGGAAATGCCGTTGCTGCAGTTGTTGTTGAGCTTGTTGTTGCTGTTGAGCAAGATGTTCCTGCTCTTTCCTGTCTTCCTTCGCAGACTTCTGGGCATATTGTTGCTGCTGCTGTTGTTGTTGATGCTGCTGCTGTTGTTGCTGAGCCTGTTGCTGTTGTTGAGTAACAACATTCTCAACTTGTAGCTGCTGCTTTTGATGAGTACGTTCGAAGTGTTGCTGATGATTTGCTGATTGCGCTTGTTGTTGCTGCAACTGTTGCTGTTGTTGCTGCTGCTGTTGATGATGCTGATTTTGTTGCTGCTGCAATTGCTGTTGGTGTTGCAATTGTTGCTGCTGCTGTTGCACATGTTGCTGCTGTTGGTGAGATTCAGACACCAGTTTTTCCTGGTTCTGCTTCTCGGATTGTTGATGATGCTTGAATAGCGATACAACTGATGGAGCCTGAGGCTCGTTGGCAGAGCTCGCATTAACCATATGATGAGCTGCTAGGTGCGGCGGTTGTTGTTGCGATGGCGGTTGCTGCAAGAGGGACCCGAAAGAGGCACTCGTAGGGGGAAGATCACCCCAACCGCTACCCAACGTACGCAACGTTGCCTGTTGGGGTTGCTGTTGTGGCATCGATTGCGTCTGTAACCACGGAGACATCAGCTCTACCGGTGTTTTAGATGGCTGTGGAGGTTGTTGCTGCTGCTGTTGTTTATGCATCGATAGTTGCATCAGCAGTGACTGGATTGGATCGTTTTCTATGTTCGGTTTGGGTACTTGGGGCTGTTGCGATGGCTGTGACTGCTGTTGCTGCTGCTGTTGCGGTGTCAGATTGCCTATAAGGTTATGCTTCAACAACATATTGGAGCCAAGTGGAAGGTTTTGTACTGGAGGTTGGTGATTAAAGTTAATGTTGTGGATCAGTTGCCCCAAGTGGTCATGACCGGCAGTGGGATCGACATTCAAGTTGCCTGTAAATATATTGGAAATTGATAAATGTGTAAATCGAAACGACAAATTCTGTTAGCAGGACTGGTAGCGACCGTCTTTCTCAAAAATAGAAACTTGTGCCTGAAAATGAAGCCAAAAAGAGACTAAACAGGACGAAAACAAAAAGAAACCAAATCAGGGTATGAGATTAAATTAGGGTGACGCGGGTGACCGTGTTATTTTCCCTATCTTTTGTCCCACTCTAACAAATATCATCAAAACTTTGTGAAAGCAAATCTCGAGTTTTAGTGAACCGATGAAGCTGAAAATTTATTGAGTTGTGCACTACATATATAGAATCGTAGTGATATATTTTTCGCATTGATATACGGAGTGGTTCTTGGGATTTGCTGCTTCAAATTGATAGGGTGATTATGATGACGTCCCGTGCGGCCTTAATAAGATTATTTTGATTAAAACAAAAACTTTGGAAGACCTTCCATTAGTAACAGACATTTTAGAGACTTGCATTAAAACTATGGCAAAGTCTCTGTAAAAGAGACCGGCTACCAGCCCTTTGCTCGCTTCTTACTTACCCAGCATTGGCCGCCCAGGCTGCGGCTGTCCAAAGTCGGGCAGTTGCATCTTTTGGAACGCATTGCTGAGACTGGAGGTTTTCTGAAGTTGCTCCAATACCGGATGCTGACCAGGTTGCGGCTGTTGTTGCGATTGTTGCTGCTGCTGCTGTTGTTGTTGCTGCTGTTGCTGAGCTTGAGCCTGTTGTGCTTGCTGCTGTTGTTGCTGCTGCTGCTGCGCCTGTTTGAGATTGACTAGCGAATCCTGCGGTGGGACGACACCCCCGAAAATACTTGCCGGATTCGGCGGATTCGATGAGCTGGTAGGCGTGGGAAGCGAGGGTGATATCAACATGCTGTCGTTCAGCTGCAATTGAGCCATGTGCTGCGCGATGATGGCATTCTGCTGTTCCTGCGAGAGCAAAGGCCAGCCTTCGGTCGAGCTCAGCTTCTGCATTATCAGGCTCTGTTGACGCAACATGTGAAGCTTTTTGGTGAACTGCAACTGTGCCGTCAGATCCGTGTCGAGAGGCGGTGCTTGCTGCTGAAGATGCTGTAACGTGGAGGCAGGTTTCTGTTGTTGGAATGAGCTTGTGGGAGCTTGAGGAGGCTGTGGCTGGGGCTGCTGCTGCTGCTGTTGCTTCGAAGTAATACTACTACTCTTAATCGGTGGTATACTCATTGAGTTCAAAAATGGAATGGCACCGCCGCAGAGAGCTACAAGTTGCCCCAGGGTCGTGTAGATTTCATCGCATGCACGACGCACCGATAGGGAATCATCGAAGTAACCAGCTCGGTACCATTCGGTCATCTCCGACGCTGGGAAAGGACCTTGAACTTTGCCTTGTGGATCCCGGTAGTACCAGATGTCCGTTCCCGCGTGGTGAATTGGTGGCATCTGTGGACCTACTCCATGCAGCATCGATCGGTTCACATCGGAAAGAAGCATGTTACGATTGCCACTACTGGAACTACTACTTCCAAACAGTTGCTGCATGGCCACTGGTTCCTTCGATAGCAGCAAGTTGATCGGAATTGGAGCACCAAGGACAGGCGACTTGTCCAACGAACGGGACACCGGAGTGGGATCCGTGTCTCCGGTGCCCGTATAGTCGTCGTCCATGATCAACTGAGCCACCATATCGTCAGCCACTTCCTGCATCCGATCCACACTGGAACTCGAAGCAGACTTCTTCGGCACATCTCTCGACTGCATTTCCCGACCTCTACTTGGACTCTCGTCAGCCTTAGTACTAACTTCAACAGTACTGCTATTACTATTGGCGGCCGCTTTATGGATGTCAATTTCAGCCGCCATTTCATGCGTCGTCTTTGGAGGTTCTACCGATGGAGGTTGTGGGCTAACGGACTCCTTAGACGACATGTCCTTTACGCTTGCACTATCCTCCTTCGGTTTACTAGACACGACTGCCTCTTTTTGCTCAAGCACCTTTTGCTCCTCACGTTTACCCTTCTGGGAATCCTCCGCTGGTTGTGCTTTTTCCAAGAGATGATTAGGCGTAGGTTCTTTACTGGCACTGCCTTCCTTAGAAGAAGCACTTCTCCTGGAACTTGCAGACGACCCTTCCTTCCTGTTCACATGGTTCTCCCTTCCACCGTCGTCGTCAAACCGACCATCGACGTCGTTGTCAGAGTCATGGAACGCCCCACTGGCATCGAAGCTTCCTCCATAATCGGAAGGATTCTCTGTTGCCCACTCGGGAAGTTGGTCTTCCGTGTCCCAGTTACGCCGTAATGCACTCATCGGACCGGTACCACCACTAGTATTCAAATCCCCGGTGCCTCCAGGTCCACTAAGCGCGGACATCCGAGGCTTGTAGGCGCCCGAGCTCGGTATAATCCGCTCGCTACTAGTCGACGGATGTAGACTTCCCAGCCCAGGACGACCCAAACCATCGCCCGTGCCACTGTCCTCGTCGCGCCAGCTGGTAGAACGGGACCATTTTTCCCGCAGGCCCGACCCGGACAGACCGCTGCTGCCACCGCTAGTGTTCAGACCACCACTGCGCCAGTCCGTTGCGCTCGGTTCGTCATCCGGGCGGGCCCGGCGCCAGCTTTCCATGTTGGCTGTCCGCGCCCGTACCCCGAACTCCTTCCGGGGCGACGAGGAGGAATTGTTCCAGTCCACCTCGCCACCGCCGGTACCCCCGCTGCCACCGAGGGGCCCACCGGTACCGTTGCGTTCCAGCCATGGTCGTTCACCCTGGAAGAAAGAGAAGATAGAGCAGATGAGTACCGGATTAGTTTAAGCAGCGCATACGATGTTCGCGCATGTTCTAATTTGAAAGCTTTCTCAAATTCAAATCTTGATAAATGAACTCTTGCGAAGATATCTGAAGAAACATCATTGAGGAATTCAAGACTTCAAGGATTGTATCGATAAATTTCTAGAATACTGGAAAACTTGTCAGTTCTGAATAATACACTCTGACCTTTTACGACCGTTTTAGAGAAGGTCGTGGAAATATCAGGATTTTAATTATATTTATGAAAAATTCAAAGTCTTGATATGGAAATACCGATCCAAGATATTCGGCAAAGTTGAAAGTTAAATCATCTGCCAGAAATAGACGGAAACACTGTTCGATTGTATGCAGGTAAAATTATATTTGAAAGATAACGACACCGAATGTTATAGGCTGTTTAAGAATTGAAAAGGTTCAAAATCCTAAAATTTGAGCGGAATAGAAAAATAGAATGCTCAGCAAGCTGGGAATACTCTTGGACTGTAATCCAGTTTTCCATGAAGGGCTCAAAAGTATATGGTAGTAGGCAACACTGCTCCAGTAAAGTCCATAAGGCTCAATATATCAAATGTTCTGCACGTTATTTCGGTCGAATCTTGAGCAAAGTTTAAGTATGTTACACATTGCGTTCGAATGAGGTACGAATAAGCTAAATATAGTCGGGACTCCTATAATACATGGTTGGGGGCGTTATATGAATCCGCGTTATAGAAGACTTAGGGCTTATGGGATTGCATCAATGTTGGTGTGTTGTTGAATATCTCATATGCGTTAAACACAGTTCGTTCAGCCTTCAGCGAAGTTTCAGTACCGTCGTGCGGAGTGACGTTGGGCCATAAGGGTGACTTTGGGCCAAGATTTTTACAGCAAACTAAAACCAGAGTAATGAAAACATTGTGGCAAGCTTCAAGAATATGTTATAAATAGCCAATGGATGGTCATGCATTAGTTTTTTGACTTCCGTACTAGCCATAAGATGCATCGAAAAGGGCGGTCAAAGTCACCTCCTAGGTCTAATGTCACCCCGCACGGCAGTACGCAGTACGATTCATCATAAGCCACGTGGTCATTTATTATAAATTTTGAGATACCCCCTCCTCCTCGTGGACTTTTGTACATACAAAAAGTTTCAAATTTGTATGGACCGTGCTCTTTAAGCAGACACCGGCGAATGCGGGTGTCAAAAATTGTTTGCCCTGTAGTTTTTTTCGCTTGTACTAACAAACAGCGTTTTAATAAATTTCAGCTCAAAACCAACTCAAGATCTACCTCAAGATCAGTAGGCTGTCTCACCCCTGGTCTAGTCGTCAATAACTTTCAAATGAACATTATTTTCATTAGGCAGCGTCCATTTATTACGTAACGCCAATGGGGAGGGGTCACTCTACGCAGTCTAGGACAGGACTTGTCAGGTACTAGTGCAAATTTGAAACCATTTGCCTGTCAAAAAAGACCACTTCTGATTGGTCGTTTTGGCAAAGGCCTACTTTCACATCGTTGAGTTGGATTGCAACAGGGCACTTTGTTGCTAGCCCGGCCGTGTTGCTAGTTCATAAGTTAGAGTATTTATTGAAAGTTTGAAAATGTTTCATGAAATCATTTTGCTACAAATCAATCTATATTCGATGTTTGGTTTACCGCATGTGCTCCTACGATACTAATATAAATCAAAAATGCTTAATTGAGTGCAGTATAATAGAAATTGTATCAATTTTCTCTAGAAATATCGCTGATTTTAAATATAACCTAATTTAAAAAAAAAAAACTAGCATTCGCTATTGCGCTAAATGAATGAAGCATACAAGGAACAACCAAATTGTGAGCCTTAATACTTGAATTTGTTCAACTGTTTTGCTTAGAAAGGATACTGGTAGCACTGGCTTTTGTATCGTCAAGGTTATCGTTTGAAAAACAACGGGGCAGTCCTTGTTGAGCTGTCACGTTCTGTCCTAGTACGCAGTGTGTCTTACGCAGCTATGGCACATTTTGGCACACTGGCTGGGCACACCTTACCAAAGTGGGTTGCTATAAAAATCACAGTGAACTGAAATTTTCGTCTCAGCAATCATTGTATTTTCTAAGTTGTTTGCTAACTGTCAAAGACGGATTTCACCAAAGCTTATTTCAGAACAACCTTATAGGGTGGCACCTAACCAGCTGAGCCCATCTAACCACTATGGACCTATGCACGGGTTCACTATTTGACGTTTTAGCGGTGCCGTGTTATTTATGTGACCATGGAAACCAGTGAATTCGGCACCGCTCAAACGTCAAATTAGTGAACTCGTGCATCGGTCCATTATTTATTTATTGACACCGTCTTCAGCTTCGCTGTACAGACTGAATATCCCTTAAAATACTAATAGATTTGTCTAACAATATTCTTAAAACGATTTCTACAAATATTAAAATCAAAGACATCCACTTCATTTAAAAGGTTAAAACATTTCTCTAGAAGGATGATTTTGGCCGAAAACAGTACGGTGTCGGGTTGTCCGGAATAGAGAACGTTGACGTAAAAGACGCGCTGATACAAAGAAATTCGCCTGCTGCAGAAGCTCTGTGCAGTCAATACGGTTACTTATTACGTCATAAAAGAACATCCTTTGAAGGTAAACTCGTCGATGGCGTAGTGACTCCAGTCCTATTAGTTGCCGCCGACTATCATACGCAGGCAGCCGAATGGGATTCGACCATGGTAATCTCCTAAGGGCATATCGGACGAAGCATCACTGCACTTTTTCTACACGAGCGATTCGGGTTTCGTGGTATGGAGCCCATACTTGAACAGCATATTCCAGGATGGTTCTTACAAGTGAGCAGTACGCAGATTTTAAAGAATATGGTCACGGAAATCGGATGCGTTTCGTCGGATAAATCCGAGTACAGCAAAGGCCTTGGCAGTGGTCGCAGCAACGTGCTCATTGAAATTCAACTTTTCGTCCATAATAACTCCAAGATCTTTAATAGATTTCACGCGGTCTAACAACGTTCCATTCGCGCTATAATCAAACCTTATTTGCGCTCGCGATTTGGTGAAACTAATCACTTTACATTTTACCGCATTCATCTGCATACCGTGTAATACACACCAACCAGATACGGTGTCAATGTCTTGTTGTAAAGCGGCGCAATCGATTGACGAGCTTATGATTCGATAAATTTTTAAGTCATCCGCATACATGAGACGATGAGAATTGATTCGATCGATTAAGCCATTGACGAAGATTATAAATATCAAGGGCCCCAAGTGGCTACCTTGTGGAACACCCGAAGGAGTTCGAAAACGCGTAGACTCAACAGATTTTAAATTAACATAAGCAGTTCTATCACACAGATTCACACGATTTCAACCAGTTGATAAACCAGTCAGGAAAACCTAGCCTGTCGAACTTTATCAGGGTTAGATCGTGCGGTACCTTATCGAACGCTTTCGAAAAGTCCACGTAAACACTATCCACTTGGAAGCGTTTTTCCATACTGGAGTTTAGTAAACTAGCGTACGCCATCAAGTTGGTAGTAGTGAAGCGATTCTTTATGAAGCCATGCTGATACTGTGAAATGAGAGGCTTGGCAGCGGAATACATTTTGTCGTAAATCAATAGTTCGAACGTCTTCGCTAAGCAGCAGACGATCGAAATCGGTCGATAGTTCTCAATGTCATGAGAGTTGTCAGCTTTATGTATTGGTGTAATTGTAGACAATTTCCATGCGTCTGGGAAAACTGCTTCAGTCAGGGATAAGTTGAATAACCGACAAACAGGTATTGCGAGTACCTCAGCACAACGTTTGATGAAAACAGGAGGAAGCTTATCCGATCCAGGGCCTTTCGATGGATCGATAGCGTTCAGGGCATCGGTGACATCAGCTATTGAAAACGTCGGACAAGGAAAACGAATATCGAAAGACGGCAACAAAACCAACGCTTCCGAAGATATCAAAGGAGCCGAGGGATTGTACACCGAATTGAAAAAATCGAAAAAATCGGCAAAAAGTTCGACTGATTCTGTAGGGCTGTGACTCGTGATGCCACCAAAAGACATTTCTGATGGGAGTGATTGCGAACCTTTCCTTCCTTTGAAGAAGCGCCATAACACGGAAGGATCCGCCTTAACCTCATCTTCGATACGGAAAATCTACTCACGGAAGGATGAAGATACGCTTTCGAGTCTCCGTAGGAGGGATCGGTTTTCTTTGGTATGGTGTTTCAGGAAACGGCGACGCACTTTACTAAGGACATTTCGCCGGCGACGAAGATCAGCGTTCCACCACGGTAAACTATTCGTGACGAGGAGATAATCTGCGGAGAGGAGTGTGTCTGCGTATTACTCCGAAAACCATGCTGTAGAAATTGGCAACCGCTGCGTTAACATCGGTGTCTCGTAATAGGTCCTTCCAACTAAACAAGCTCAGTTCCTCGATAACAGCATTGTAATTGCAACGGTTAAAGTTGAAATCGTGTTGGTCTGACACTGCATGAAAACTCTCCAATTCACTTGTGGTTTAACGTAGAACGAACGGTTTGTGGTGGCGGTCAGGAGGTAAAATCGAGAATGGCACTTCGAACAATTCAACTTCGCTACTGCTGCAGACGAAGGCCAAATCAAGTAGTCTACCGTTTGAGTTACGTACGTACGTAACTGATCTGAAGTAGGAATGTATTATACGATCCTTTTTTCCTTTTTAGCTAGGCTGTCTTGGTAGTGTTATTCTAACTAAACGGCAAGCCTTTCCCATAGGGGACGTTAGCCACAAGGAAGGACGTAGAGGACTGAAATATGAAACAGGACGCCGGTAGAGGGGTTAAACAGACTTTTTCAAAAGTAATAGGAAGGTTTTCGACACAATTTTAGTGATTTTTTAGAGTCTCTTGACAAATTCCTTTTGGTGAATCCTTGGCAAAGTGCTTCGGCGGAATCCTGCTGAAATGCTCAGCAGGAGTTTCGCGGATTCATACACTACACAGCAAAAAAAAAACCTATTACACGTCAATTTCGATGCAGATCACTCGCGTCGTGAGATCTTCAAACCTCCATGAGTCGATGTTCCATTGCACGATATCGATTCCTGGAAACATCATTTTACTGTACCGTGCAAGCACCGTGCAAGAACGTAAAAAAAATCCAATTTGGATAACTTAAATGATTAAGGATTTCAACAGCTGGGATATTGGTTTGTCTTGCCATTGCGTTTGTCTCATATTTAAATAAACGTAAAGATTAAAATAAAACGTCCATCAATTATCAATTATTTAAAAAATCATATGTTAGTATGACGCATGCATGTTCCTAATTATGGACGCCATATACATCAATGCTCCTAATTATGAACACACATTGTTCCTTATTATGGACAGCAAACGAACTTAACGTATAATATTTGTTGAAAAAACAACTTAACCATGTATTTTAGTTATCAAATGTTACAATAAATCATGTTTCGAACTGACAGTTTACTATTTTGGATGTAAAAACAATGAATGTTTAACATAAGGAACGGACCGTTCAGAATATGGCGCTGTCTATAATATGGTACTGGCACGGTAATTGTTCCCTAAAACAGCTTTCCTAACACAGAAAGAACAATCCATGTAAATTTCAGCGTAAAATCGTACACATAAATGGAATGCCAGATGAAGAAGAGCTGTTCCACGACTCGATATTTTCATGAGTCTATAGTCCCATGGAGATTTGCCTGTATTGCGAAACAATGCATTGAAACTTTTGGAATAATAAGTATGAAATGACGTCATTGGTCAAATTACGTCATTCGATCTCTCTTATTACAGTGATTCAAGTGTGCGTCAAAAGCGACGCGATATTGTTTTTGCGTGTTGAAATTGTTGGTAGACTTCATACAAGATTCTTAACAAATCCTTAGCAAGTGCTCATCATAATCATTAATGGCTTTTCAAGGGGTTTTTGACAAATTGTGAGATAGGGCAGATCCCCTGTGAGACTTTTTTTTTTCTGAAAATATACAGTCCATACTTTCCGACTATTTCAGTTGATCACTTTTTGATAATTTATAATCAATCAATTTTAATTCAATTTTAATAAATTGATTAGGATGAGATTCTTGACAAATTTTAGGTTGTTTTATGAGAAAATGCTGGCAGGGTTTTTGTAAAAAATTCGAGATTTTTTATTGGTTTTCGAAAGTAAACTTTCAAATTTATGTGCATTGTCCATTAAATATATTGCTCTGTGGATCCAACAATAGTCTCGACAAGAAATTGTCAAGTAGTTTTTCAGGAACTAGCTATGATTACGCTTAAAGTTTAATGTTTAATGGAATTTTAAGAAGATGTTTCGTTGTCTTCAACCACTTCAAGAAACACAGTCCATACTAAATTAAGTGATACATACATAATAGCATATGGCTTCAAAAGTCACTAAGAGTTTCCAATAAATTTTAGGCGATCCAATAAATTTTACTTCTTGCGACCCTAGTAGTTTCGCCCATAAGAGAGATGTGAACTGATAAAGGATACGAGTATACCAAAAAAGATCATCTGAACAGCAGTAGAATCCTAGAAAGTGTAATGATAATATCCATCGACATACTTACTCTTCCCACGCTTCTGGATTCATCGTCGTAGAAAGAGGTTGACCTTTGGTAGCCGAGATAGAGGCCTCTACCACGACCCCTTCCCCGGTCAACGGACCCGCCCCGAGCGCCACGCCCTGGCACACCCAGCGAAGTGCTCCTCGTCTGCCATATACGCTGGAACGAGAATATGGAACATCATTAGCAATCTACTGGTCTTACATTCCTTTAAGAAGGCAGCTCACCCTGGTATCTGGTTCCGGTACCACGTCATCGTCGGTGCAAGGGGTCAATGCCAGAGGACACTGCACCTTGTCAACGTACAAGTTTTTGAAGTTGACCAGTATCTCTGGCGTTTTGACCGCTTTCACGTCGAAGAGTGCCAACATTTCCTCCCGCCCATACCGGAACTCGGCCAGTGCGTAACGGGTGGTCGTGGAGGCTGCCGCGGCGGAAGCTGTTGCTGCCGCCTGCGCCGCCGCCGCTGCATTGGCAGCCGCCAGGGCTGCCGAATAGCTTCCACTGCCACCGCCGCCAGCTGAACCGGAGCTACTGCTGTTGTTATTGTTGTTGCTACTGTTGGTCTGATTATTGCTGGTGCTGGAGCTGCTGCTGCTACTGATATTGTTGTTGTTGCAGCTACTGTGGGGAGGTCCACCAATGCTGCTCACAGCGTTACTATCGAATGTAGCAACTTTGCGCAACCACGCAGGACCAAAGTTGATAGCATCGCCCATGTTGCTGTTGTTGTTCGCTTCCGCCTTTGCTACCGTTGTTCTTCCGCTGTTTGCAAAGCACCACAAGGTTAGTTATCGGTTTACTGGGGTACTCACTCTGATTTTGTAGTCTCTTTCAACTGTTCTTCCTTTTTTATGTCAGGAGATGACACTCCTACCTTAATGCGCACGTAATTCAGTGTCTGTTCCGAGGATCTGTGTTCGCAGACCTCCGTAGGGAGAAGACTTGCTCTGTTCGCGCTTCAGGCCACACTTGGGACAAGCACACCAATCGACGCCACGAGATGGATGTCCCGCACTAAGAAGCTAGGCGCTATCTTAGCTTTTGAAGCCCAACCAAAGCCACTAAAGGTTTCCGTTATTCTTCCGCCGACAATTCCTTCCGGACTCCGGTGAAATCCGGTGAGAAACAAATCGAACACACCCTCAGCTGGAAATCTGCAATGGGAAAAGCGGAAAAACTACGATTAATGATTTGCTTCGCCCTAAGCTGTAACCAAATTAAATCACCACGAAATGACGAATCAAGTGCTCGGTTTAAGAATGAACATCGATGTAATAAAGGGCAGGTTCCTACCAGTTCATACCAATTTTTGTGTTTACTAGGCAATTGTCGAACGATGCGTTTCTGTTCCATGGCTCAGCAGTAATACGCTGCACACACGATTAATGATTTATGTATGTGACTAGGTTCTTAATTGACTGAGAAGTTTCGGCTTTCAAAGGAGGGTCTACCAAACCCGTCCAATCGATTCGATGATGATTGAAACGCGGTGGTCCTCTTCAATTGGGTTTAATTGATTGTCGAGTTGCTGCTTACTGGATAGTTTAACGCCGTGGTGGCGTGATTTCGTTTCACAGGGAAAATCGTTTGGAAGTAACTCGATGACCCACATATGAGCTTATTCATTGATCAAATTAATCAAATCGTACGATTCTTGGGGTGTTAGAAATAGTCGCCTGATAGACAGTCGGGTAAATAAACCAGTAGTAGCGTGATCTGTTTATAAAACTTGGTGCCACAGAAGCGCATCCGAGCTGTAGGGTGCAGTATCAACAACCAAAGAAAAACCAGAGAAGGAAATAAAGGATATGAAAGAAGTGCACATCGTACTCCCGCACTTTCTGCTCGTACATAGAGTAAGGTGGGGCAAAAGTTCGACCTTAGTGGTATAATCAAAGTTTCCAGGAAAATAATAGTAGATGAAATAAAACAAATACCATATAACGAACCTTCAACATATTGGCTATAACTTTGCTGAACAAACTTGTGTCAAAATATTTACCCATTTTTAGTTATAACAGTTTCAAAATTGATTGTCTTAAACGAACTTTTGCCCCACCGGTGGGGCAAAAGTTCGAATCTAGTGTGGGGCAAAAGTTCGTTGGCTAAAGCACAAAATATCAATACTTTTATGCCAGGCATACTTCATACCAGAAGTAAACTTATGTTTGCCGAAAAATACACACTAAATTTTCATAAAAAATGCCCAAAACAGGATTAATTGTAAAACACCCAAAAAATAGCAGTTTTTCGCAAAACTAAGTGAAAATGTAAAATTTTTGTGATGTTTTTCGCACGATCAGGTAAATTTCGCTAAATTTAAAGATAATATGTAGATTTTAGGAAATTTGAAAAAAATTCCGTGGGTTTATACATGGGTCGAACTTTTGCCCCGCAGATTCGAACTTTTGCCCCGCTATGGGCCAAAAATTGATTCCAACTTTTTATGGAAAAACTAATACACGTCAAAGCATCTTTATGATAGGCCTAGAAACGCCCTTACATAAAATATAGAAAAATATTTTATCTTCATTTGGTACCATGCATCGAAAGTTTGACCAAATATTACAATATTTACGTCGAAAAACAACAAATAGCCATAACTTTTCCAAATCTCAATCGATTTTTATGATATTTGGAGTGAAAGTCTCTTACTTGAATAGCATTCGAACCACCATGACATTTATAAGTTTTGTTCTGATTTGAGCTAGAAATCTCAAAAAGAAACTCTTGCCCCACTCGAACTTTTGCCCCACTTTACTCTACAGATATTATTTTTGCCAACGAAGGTTTAGGTCCTGACGCAATAGGACACTTCAAAGTGCCATGTTAGGGTTTTGGTACCGGGAGTACCGGTAATATCGATCAATTTTTGGTACCGTAAAACGGGGTAACTTTGATACCGTCGTGCGGAGTGACATTGGTCCATAAGGGTGACTTTGGGCCAAGATTTTTACAGCAAACTAAAACCAGAATAATGAAAACAATGTGGCAAGCTTCAAGAATACGTAATAAATCGCCACTGGATGGTCATGGATTAGTTTTTTGCCTCCCGTGCTAGTCAAGAGATGCATCGAAAAGGGCGGCCAAAGTCACCCCCTAGGACCAATGTCACCCCGCACGGCGGTAGTTTGTTTAAAAAAAAAACTTCAATATTCATGCATCTTGTTATAAAGAATTACAATTTATATTTTTAAAACAAGTACTGACATCCTAGCTATCGATTGCATTTGATAGATTGCCAAAAGATTTATTCTGAATGGATATACACTCCAACCTCTTTTTACGACCGTTTTTTTACCGACGGTTCTTTTTCCGACCACTTTTTTACGACCGAAATTCAGATTAACGACCGTTTTTATAAATGATCATTATCTTAAAAAGTATTTATAATAGAGGATCATGATGTTCAGCAAAATTGTTCAGTAGTTCAAGGGCTAACATATGGTGGTCATTCAATTGCGGAATTCTGCCACTAGGCGGCGCTAGTGAGCATAGAACTTTTGTTTTGCGGATAGCTCAAGATCCTGACCACTTAGAGAGATGGCGTCTTCGGTAAAGTTGTTCAGTAGCTCAAGGACTATCATTATAAACACTATGAAGTTCAAAATGTTGCCACCAGGCGGCGCTAGTGAGCATAGAATTTTTGTTTTCCCGATAGCTAGGGATCCTGACTACTTAGAGCAGGCCTGCCAAACCTTTTTGGCTCTTTTTTGACATAAATGGTTGCCGCGTTTGCAATAATAGTCCGATCTGAGAGATTTGTACCTCAAATGAAAGATTGGTAATATATCTGATTGATTCGTGTATAAAAATTTAACTTTATATCAAACTCTTCGCTACAGATGCAGTTAGGTCGAAAAAATGGTGCGGCCCGCGGGCCGGATTGATTTTTGCCTTTGCATGCATTGCGATCATACATGTTATTATAAATTTGAAATTTGATACATGGATCAATCAAATATAATACCAAGCTTTCATTCGAGGTACGAATCTCTCAGATCGGACTATTATTGCGAACGTGGCAACCATTTATGTCAAAAAAGAGCCAAAAAGGTTGGGCAGGCCTGATCTAGAGAGATGGCGTCTTCGACAAAGTTATTCAGTAGCTCAAGATCAATATAAACGCTATGAGGTTCAAAATTTTGCCACCAGGCGACGCTATTGAGCATGAAGCTTTTGTTTTTCGGATATCTCAGGATCCTGGCCACTTAGAAAGACGGCGTCTTCGGCAAAGTTGTTCAGTAGCTCAAGGACTATCATTATAAAAGTTATGAGATTCGAAATTTTGCCACCAGGCGACGCTAGTGAGCATAGAATTTTTGTTTTGCGGATAGCTCAGGATCATGGCCACTTAGAAAGATGGCGTCTTGGGCAAAGTTGTTCAGTAGCTCAAGGACTATCATTATTCTAAGCAAGAGATTCGCAATTTTGCCACCAGGCGGTGCTAGTGAGCATATAATTTTTGTTTTCCGGATAGCTCAGGATCCTGACCACTTAGAGAGATGGCGTCTTCGGCAAAGTTATTCAGTAGCTCAAGGACAATCATTATTCTAGCCAAAATATTCGAGATTTTGCCACCAGTGGCCAGGATCCTGAGCTATCCGCAAAACAAAAATTCTATGCTCGCTAGCGCCGCTTGGTGGCAAAACTTCGAATCTCATAACTTTTTTAATGATAGTCCTTCAGCTACTGAACAACTTTGCCGAAGGCGCCATCTTTCTAAGTGGCCAGGATCCGAAGATAATCGCAAAACAAAAGTTTCATGCTCACTAGCGCCGCCTGGTGGCAAAATTTTGAATCTCATAGCTTTTATAATGATAGCGTTTGAGCTACTGAACAACTTTGCCGAAGGCGCCATCTTTCTAAGTGGTCAGGATCTTGAGATATCCGCAAAACAATAGTTGCATGCACACTTGTACTGCCTAGTGGTGCAATTTCACTTAAGCAGTGTTGTTACAGTTGAAGAGTATTGCTATGTTGCTAAGCATTATATTTTTCTGTTCCGCTCAAGTTTGATGGTTTTGATCTTTACTTTATTCTTCTTAAACAGTGTTGCCAGCCACATTAACATTTGTGATTAGGCCGACTGTGTGGCACGCAACACTTCCTTCAATTTTGGTGAACATTTGGTATCGTTATCTTTAAAAATTTTTGGTGTTTGCATATCACACCCCCATAAAATTGGCTCTTTTGATAACAATCGAGCAGTGTTGCCATTTATAACCAAAATATGAAATTTTGAACGGCCATTTTAAAAAGTTCTTAACCCATGCTTCAACTTTGCCGATTATGTCGAATCAGTATTTCCGCATCTAGACGTTGCATTTTTCAAAAACATAATTATAACCCTGATTTATTTTACGACCGATTTTTTTTACGACCCCCCGATAACGGTCGTAAAAAGAGGTTGGGGTGTATTATTTTCATATAATCGAAAGTCAGTTTTGGGGTAACTTTGATAATGGAGTATAAATCGAACAAAATTGAATGAATTAAGGAACATTTATAGGGCGTTGCATACCTCTAGGCGTTTAACTGACTTAGATCATAGAAATGGTCCCAGTTTGTAAAAATGGTTCTCGCTTAGAGATTTGAGACCGGATTCCTGTTTTACTATAACTAGGCTGTCAAGAATAAGTGACGAACTCATTGTGACTTCATCAAATAGTGATCGTAGAACAGAGTGTTCGTAAGCGTTGCAAAACTGCTAAAATCTTGTACATTTTTAATTTTTGCATATAAATCTTCGAATGGACTTGATTCCAACAAAAATAACTTTGACATGAAGTGTCATACTAATACTCTTTACTTTTGCATTCGTCACTTCAAAAAATCAGCAAATTGATTAGTTGGTCAGTTATTGGGCTACACATCAGCGTTGTAGCGTTGTGTATTATTTTTTGTTCGTAATTCGGCCAAACGGCATTCGGCCAAACGACCCGTCGGCCAGATGGCATTCGTCCAAATGGCGTTTGGCCAAATGGCCGGACACCAAAAATGAAATGGTGTTTGTATGTCACGAAATGGCTCGAGAACGGGTCAACGGATCGACGTCATTCTTTCACTGTTGGATTCCACAAGAGATGCAATGCGTTTTTGAGTGAAAACATTGGTAAAAATCGATCGGAAAAAGGGAATACATCGTGATGCAATACACTGAAATTTTGTAAACGATTTTCGCATGGTCTATTTTTACTGCTTGGCGATACAACGTTTGCCGGGACAACTAGTTTAAAATAAACCATCATTGCTTAATAGTGGTTATAAACAGTTTTTTTTAACTTATAGTAAATACAGTAATAAAAAATATGCAAAACATCTTAAACAGGATCCAAAATGCTTTACAGTACATTGCATCGCATTTTTCTCGAATCCATTCGATTTTTAGATACGTCGCTTTAAAAAATTGTAATTCTTCATGAAAACGAAGGATTCTCAAACTTATGTTTAAGGTGAAAATGAAAATGAAAGATAGATACCTATCTTTATTTGAGATGTGTGAAGTCTTCGACTGACTTTACTCTTGAAAAAGAAACAAAGCCACACAAGTAGAACATGTATCTCTACTTTATTTATTCATTTTTTATTTGAATAGGTTACTAATGACATATTGTTTATAAAAAGAAAACGAAAATCCAGATTAATTGTAGTATAAATGTTCAGTAACTGCAGAAAATAATCAATACAATTTTTTGGAGTCAAATAAGCAAAAGAAAAAAAGTCAAATAAGCAAAAGAAAATTTCAAGAAAAAGCTACCCCACGCAGTAAAAGGAAAAATTAAAAAAAAAATCCGGAACATCCCTAACTATAGAGAAAAGCAAAACACCTTTAACCCATTAACGCCCGAATTATTTCACATTTGTAGAAATCACCTGATTTTTTCTGGAGTATCGCAATATGATAAGAGAATGCTAAAACCGTCATTTAAATGACAGTCTATGATAACATTTTGTTACAGTACACAGTGGGTCATATGTACGCAATACATTGAAAAAATAAAAATACTTGATTATTCTCGCAAATTTTTGAAGGTGGTATGGTGCATTAAAAAGTAACAAGATATTGTGACAAACATAATGTAAACGGTAATAACATGTAACCATAAAAATTTATAACAAAACAAGGTTTATTTGAAAACTACACTACAAAATGATGCTGAATGTGACATGTGTACGAAGCACACACAAGAACATACTCGTACATGCACAACACATACCCGTTTGCACATACAAACATACATATATTCATACACATATAGCCGCAGTAGCCGCATTCTCCTTCTTTATTTACGCCAGTCTCGTTAGTATCAGATGGTTACGGGGTACATACATATAAAAATTTCCACGAATATTATAATTTTTTGTCGTAAAAAAAAAACCACTAAGGATTTTGCAGGAATCCCAAGAAATTTATACATTGTTTCTACAGGACAGAAGGTTTCCCACAGGATTCCCTCAGGATTCTCGAAGAATATCACAGAATCACAATTGGAATTTTTCCAGGATGCTCATGCAAAAAAAAACACACACACACGGAATTCCCTTGATGTTCATAATTCCTGCAGTATTTCTACACAATTCCCAAAGAATTCTTACAGGTTTCGCACAAAGTTCCCTGAGAATTCTCACATGACTTTTACCAATAAGACCAATCCAAATTTCCAAAGTATTTCTACGAGATTCTCTCAGGAATACTAACTGTTTGATATATAACTGTAAGATAAGATTTCCACAGAACCTTCACAAGAATCCCAACATTCTCGTAAGATTCCCAATGTATTTTCAAACTTTTTGCTCACTATTTCCGCAGAATTTTTACGACATTTGCACTGTCTTTTAACATAACAAATACGAGCATCTACACAAGAATCTCAAAATCCGCACTGAAAATCCATGATCTATGCTGGAATCCAAGGATCCACACTGGAATTGAAGGATCCACACTAGAAACGCAAACTCTCCACTGATGTCGCACTGAAATCCTAGGATCTATATCTGGAATCCATACTGAAATATGCCAGGATGTGCAGTAAATTCCAATGATCTACCCTGGAAATGCAAAATACTTACTGGTGTTCAAATATCTACACTAAAATCCTAAAATCGACACTGAGATCCCAGCATTTATATTAGAAACCAAAGAACCATGTTCCAATCCTGCGATTCACACTAAAATCGCAAGATCCATACTAGAGTATCAAGATACTGAAACCCCAAGGTACCCACTGAAATCTCAGCTCTCACTTAGAATCGCATGGCCCATGTTACAATCCCAGGATATAAACTTGAATATAAACTTTTGATGGCTGCTTGGGCACGTCAGGAGTTAATCATCAATATTAACCTCCTTTTCCCGAGCAGCCTAGATAGCCGCGTAGTGTCGGTAGCGGTTGTTTCAACTGGCTAAGAATTAACACTACGGACTCCCTGTTCCGGTGGTAAAAGTCCACCTCACAGGTGACCCCTAATTTATGGTGTGATGCGTACCGTGCCTAAGAATGAATGGTTAGGGGGGTCTAAATAAAACCTAACCGCAAACGGAGCCTGTGGGGTACCAGGGCGCCCTCCACAGTATTGAGTCCTTCCTGTGCTACCCGGAGCAATGGTGCAGGTGACCTTGTGTTTCTCCGAGATAATCGGCTGCCCTTCTTCAGTCTCTATCTTGAGGCTTAATAAGGGTGGGATTATGAATATGTTGACATTTAATTTAAATTATCACCTATATGGCTTCGCATTATGCGTTTTACACAGTGTATTCTGTGCTCTTTCGCCTTTGGCGACTTTAAATAGATACCGATCTGGTTTTTTCGTTGCTGGTCTTTTTCGTGCTGAGATTGCAAAAAGCTTAATCCTGCCTAGTTTGGGTAGGTGCTACGGTTAGGTTAGCTCAGATCAATCTTCAGCATAAAAGAACAGCAACGATCAATCTTTGCAGACTCATGCAAAATGGTGCAGCCCAAGTGGCGCTAGTTCAAGAACCCTACTTTCGTAGAGGGAATTTCTATCTAGGTAACCTTGTGGACCCAGTTTTTGCTACTTTTAGCAAGCTTGAAATGGCAAACTCGCGCTCCATGCCCCGCGCATGCGTGCTCGTTAATAAAGCAATCGTTGCTACACTCATTTCTGAGTTAACTACCAGAGATGTATGTGCTGTCACAATCGATGTTTCTGTTGGTGACCTCAACAGGAAATACGTCTATTGTTCGGTATATTTACCACATGATGAACCATCCCCAACGGATGACTTCAAACGAGTTGTCGTACACTGCGTAACAAAAGGCCTTCCGCTGATTGTGGGCAGTGATGCCAATGCTCATCACATCATCTGGGGCAGCTCGGATATCAATTTGAGAGGCTCCAGTCTGATGGAATACTTAAGTAGTACAGACCTTGGATTACTTAACATAGGCAATCGCCCAACCTTCATGGTTTCTAATAGAGAAGAAGTGTTAGACATAACGCTCTGCTCGAATAGAATCAGTCACGAGTTGACGAATTGGCATGTATCAGATGAGGAATCATTATCTGATCATCGCTACATCTTCTTTGAACATTCAAATGTAACTGCGCAGACTTTGCGTTTTAGGAATCCCCGGTCAACAAACTGGGAACTCTATATTGAATTGGTTGCGACCAAATTTTATGGATATTCTCCGTCCATTGAAAATCCAAGTGATCTGGATGATGCCGTTGATACTACAACATCCTACATTATGGAAGCTTTTGAAGAAGCATGTCCTCTGCGGTCTGTAAAGACTACAAGAGGGACCCCATGGTGGAATTCCGATCTGACTAGACTCAGGAAACAATGTAGAAGGAGTTGGAACAGACGCCGTTCAGCTGGATCAGAGTCGTTCAAGTCAGATCGCAAGGCTTACAAGAAGGCTCTTCGTTCTGCTGAACGATCCGGCTGGAAAAACCTTTGTACAAATGTTTCCAGTTTGAGTGAAGTCAGTCGGTTGAACAAAATTCTTGCAAAATCTAAGGATTTCCAAGTGAACGAAATTCGCTTACCTAATGGTGACTTTACTTCTTCCGATGAAGAAGTTTTAGAATGTTTATTCAATACACACTTCCCCGGATGTGTGGACATAGCATCTACGGATGAACCAAATGTCTTTTCATGTAGTTACGAGTCTCTGGCCTCGGCTCGCAGTATCGTAACTACTGAATCGATTCAATGGGCACTTAATAGTTTTGCTCCTTTCAAATCTCCAGGAGCGGATGGGATTTATCCTGTTCTGCTCCAAAAGGGATTTGAGTCTATCAAACATGTTTTGAAAAAGCTACTTGTAAGCAGTTTTGCTACCGGGTACATTCCCAAATCCTGGCGTGATATTACTGTAAAGTTTATCCCAAAAGGAGGACGTGCGTCGTATGAGGAAGCGAAGAGTTTTAGACCAATCAGTCTGACCTCTTTTCTTCCGAAATGTCTGGAACGCATTATCGATCATCACATCCGTGATGTTTATTTGGCAAACATGCCTCTTCATGTGAATCAACATGCTTACCAATCTGGAAAGTCCACTGTGACTCTTTTACACAAAGTTGTATACGATATCGAGAAAGCATTCGCTCAGAAGCAATCGTGCTTGGGTGTTTTCTTGGATATTGAGGGTGCCTTTGATAACGTGTCTTACGATGCCATATTGGAAGCCGCACGAAACCATGGGCTACCTACAATGATTACCAATTGGATTCATCAAATGCTCAAAAACCGACATCTCTTCTTGACATTGCGTCAAGCAGCGATTCGAAAATTGAGTGTTTGCGGATGCCCCCAAGGGGGAGTCTTGTCACCACTTTTGTGGAATCTCGTAGCAGATACGCTATTGAGGCAACTCAATAATTGCGGTTTTCCAACTTATGGATTTGCCGACGACTATCTAGCTCTGATAGTTGGTATGTGCATAAGCACCCTATTCGACCTGATGCAAAGTGCTCTTCAGGTAGTCGAGAGTTGGTGTCGCCAATATGGCCTTTCGGTTAACCCGAATAAAACATCTATTGTTCTTTTTACGGAAAGACGAAACCGCGATGGAATTCGACCTTTACGTCTTTTTGGCACTGAGATTAATGTGACTGATCAAGTAAAGTATGTCGGAGTCATTCTAGATTCCAAACTTTTATGGACAGCTCACATTGATTTCAGAGTCAAAAAAGCTTGTATGGCCTTCGGTCAATGCCGGCGAACCTTTGGTAAAACTTGGGGCCTCAAACCCAAATATATCAAATGGATTTACACAACAGTTGTTCGACCAATATTGGCATATGGATGTCTTGTGTGGTGGCAAAAGGGCGAAGTGAGAACAATCCAATCAAAATTGGGCCATCTCCAAAGGATGTGCTTGATGGCGATGTCTGGTGCGTTCTCTACAACTCCCACAGCAGCGCTCGAGGCCCTTTTCGACGTTGCGCCACTACACATATATCTTAAACAAGAAGCACTTTCTTGCTCTTACCGTTTATGGGTACTGGATCTACTGGAGAAAAATCCAGTGCACTATGGGCCAGGGACGCAATCTGGCGGGACAAAATTAATAACTCGGTAACGAAGCGTTTCCGGTATTTGGTGTCTTCGGCAAAGTTTTTTGTAACAACGAGGACCATCTACTGACATAAACGGATAGTTCGTAAATCGTCCGCATAGGTGGCGCCACAATCTAACTTTTTACTGTGACGTTCTAGAGACTTGGCATGTTCGGCAAAGTTGTTCATTTTGATAAAATAAACAACTCTCTCGAAGACGTCAAAATTCCACAGCCTACTGTTTTCGAGTTATTGGCAAAATTAGAAAAAAATAGTGAAAAAAACGATTTTTGTCACCGAATTTGACATTTTCCCAGAACCATGTCATATAATATTTTTTGCTGATAAATATATAACAAACGCAAGCTTTGGTGGAAAATTTTAATAATACGACGCATAAAACAATAGAAATCATGACAAAACTTGAAAAATAGAGCAATTTTTGAACTTTCATATCTCCAAAAGCGCAAAATAAACGCTAGCTCAAATTTTCAGGCAGCATAGAGCAATACTTGATGAAACGGATGTCAAAATTCCAGAGAGGTATATTTTGGTGTTTTTGAGATTTTTTTTTCGGTTTTCTTTTCATTACGCGATTAATATTTTCGTGGCAAATATTTAAGTGTATTTTGAAATTAGCGGAAAAATATATTTTATTATTTCATGAAATTATTATATCTGCTCACACTACAAGCTGGCTTTGGATTCCATCTCGAATTCGTTGTTACAATTTTCCGGAAGCTCAAAATTTAAGCAAATTCGTTGATTGAACACATATTTAAGGTTAAACAACCTAACAGTTCTCAAAATCGAAAGAAACCCCAAATTGATACCTTTGATCTGTATACTCTGTTTTGAAACATCCAAGAATCAACGCTCTTTCAGCTTTGAAACAAATATACAAGCTCCGGACAAGAGATAGTGCGCTCTGAAATTTTAGTATTTAGAGATATCGACATGAATATGCTTTAAAATTTGATTTTCCGTGTTAAAAGTAACACATTCACAAAATAAGTTACTCACCTCGAACCATGATGACAACAATTAACTGATACATGATCAAGTTTATCATGGCATACTTTACCATTTGAATTATTGAAGAAAAAAATATGTACCCAGTTTTAATCTACACTTTCATCTACATTACTCGATATCAACTCAAGGAACTGCTCTTAAATTGAATTTCATGGCTACTATGATGGCTTTTTTAAACAGTTTTGTCGAAAGTTTTTGTTCCATGGCTCGTTATTTCTTAAAGTCGATCGTCCCTTCAGATTCCTCATTGAAACTAACTATATTGGAGTAATATAATCATTTTAAAAAAAATGAAATATCTCAAAAACACCAATATATACCTTTCTGGAATTTTGACAACCGTTTTATCAAGTATTGTTCTATGTTGCCTGAAAATTTGAGCTTGCGATTTTTTGCGCTTTTGGAGATATTAATGTTAAAAAATTGCTCTATTTTTCAAGTTTTTTCATAGTTTCTTAATTTTTGTGCGTCGTATTATTAAAATTTTTCCACCAAAGCTTGCGTTTGTTAAATATTTATCAGCAAAAAATATTATATGACATGATTCTTAGGAAAAAGGTCAAATTCGGTGTCAAAAATCGTTTTTTTACTAATTTTCTCTAATTTTGCCAATAACTCGAAAACAGTAGGCTGTGGAATTTTGACGTCTTCGAGAGAGTTGTTTATTTTATCAAAATGAACAACTTTGCCGAACATGCCAAGTCTCTAGAACGTCACAGTAAAAAGATAGATTGTGGCGCCACCTATGCGGACGATTTACGAACTATACGTTTATGTCAGTATATGGTCCTCGTTGTTACAAAAAACTTTGCCGAAGACACCAAATACCGGAAACGCTTCGTTACCGAGTTATTAATTTTGTCCCGCCAGAATGCGTCCCTGGCCTATAGTGCAGTGAATCGTAGATCTACACACACTTCGTTGTTTCCACTTTTGGTGAATTGGGACAAAATTGTCCTTGCTCCAAGTGATCTCACAATTGCTTGTCACTTTCCTTACAGGACATTTATCACACAATTCCCTTCACGGGAAGAGTGGACGTCTGGCTATTTGGAAAGAAGTATATCAAACAATATAGTATGTTACACTGATGGCTCCCTTCTTGAAGGTAGAGCTGGTGCAGGAGTATATTCTCGTGAGCTAAGGCTGAATCAGTTTTACTCACTTGGTAGAAACTGCACCGTTTTTCAGGCGGAAATATTTGCTCTTATGTGTGGAGTGCAATCAGCACTTCAACAGCGCGTAATGGGTAAAGTCATATACTTCTGTTCAGATAGTCAGGCTGCTATAAAAGCTCTCGCTTCGGCCAACTCAAGGTCGAAGCTTGTTATCGCATGTCGAACTCAAATTGAGGAACTGAATTCAGTCAACTCTGTAAACCTTGTATGGGTACCTGGCCATTCTTCCATCGTTGGAAATGAATTGGCTGATGAGCTAGCTCGCGATGGAGCATCGCATGACTTCATTGGCCCTGAGCCGGCTATTCCAATTTCGAAGTGCTGGGTGAAGCTTCAGATAAACTCTTGGGCGGCAACTCAGCACAAGCAATATTGGAATAGTTTGGAGTCGTGTCGTCAAACAAAATTGTATATTACTGAGCCATCTCCAAAGGTGGCGAAGTATTTAACAAATCTGTCAAAGCAGAATTGCAGTCTCTTGGTCAGAGCGTTGACAGGCCACTGCCAACTGAACTATCACATGGCAAATATTCAGCGTGCTGACTCATTTGTGTGTGATAGTTGTGACTCCGATTATGGAACTTCGTATCACCTGATATGTAACTGTCCAGTTTTTGCGCAAATGCGATTCCAATTACTTGGTAAACACTTATTAGGTGAAACTGAATACAGAAGCCTGAATCTTCAGGACATCCTGTTATTCTTAACCCGCTGTGGTAATGAGCTATAGGCTCTCTTTACGCTCATGCGTTTTGCAGTGCCCTTTTTAGGGCGCTGTTCGAACCCATTGTGGTATGGAGCTACATGCTCTCATTTCGCTTATGCGATCTTCCCTCTTCAAGGGACCCCACTCCTATTTCCTCCCATCTTTCCCTTCCCTTTCCTCTCCCATCGGGTAGATGATGAAATAGGCTCAAATATGGCGATGGCACAAATCTCCCAACTGGTGGGGAACGTGCCTTTGGAGCCGGCCTTCTGATACCTCACTTAGAATCGCATGGCCCATGTTACAATCCCAGGATATAAACTTGAATAGACCATTTCCGTCAGACCTTACCCCCATTTTTTATATTTTTCTTCGAAAGGTAATTATTTTTACTGATTATTGACGCTTTCAGATATTTTTTATAAGTACTCCTGATTTTCTTACAATTTTTTGAAAATTGGGAAATTCACCAAATTTGAGGTGAATAAAGGCATGTGGCACAGTTGTTTCAACCCTGTGGGTATAGAATGTGGATATTTTTCCAAAACTTTCATAACAACCCTGCATTGAATGTTTGTAGACAAAACAAAAGGTCAAATCCAGCACTCAACAAAAATGACTCACCCGTTGGTTTGTTGTTTCTCAATCTCACGCTAAACTTGTTCCGCTCAAAAATAAGTAGCGGGTGCACAAAATCAGTATCTACTCATGCAGCAAATTGTCTGTGCAAACAGGCTGTATTCGTTTTTGAGCAAGGGCTGGTAAAAAAATGAATGAGTGAATATCGCACATTGAAGGAATGCGCGGATTGTGGAATTCGCTTCTTTTGATTAAGAAAACATGAAAAAAACATTTTAATATTAAAGTTTTTCATATTTTTTTTCCATTCGAATAGACAAGCGGAATCAGATTTCGCATTGGCGATCAACTTTCAGCATTTCGATGGAAAAAATCCTTGAAAATTCCGCATCTTACAAACGGTCAATTCACAAAGTTAACTTTTTGCTGCCGCGCGGAAGGTGCCGGAGAGTCCCGTTTTCAGCAATCCGGACATAATCAACGTGTATGTATACGTATAGGCTCACATAAGGCGCCATCCACAAATTACGTAACGTTCTAGGGGGAAGGTGGAATAGGCTTGTTTGGGGTTTGGTCGAAAATTGTCAATTTCAGCGTTACGTAATAAATGAACGCTGCCTAATAAGTTTTGCATTCGATGCCTCATTTTATGTGGATTGAACACATGCGATGTGTGAATCTGGTTTAGCGTGCTGGTTTTATGCTCCCGCTCCAAAGCCGTCACCGGAGTCACAAGGACTCACCGAAAAATGATGACAATGATGGCCATTGTAGCTGCACAAATTTAATGGCCTTCTTCAACTTTGGAATCCTTCACGACCAGAAGAAATCTCCTTGTCTGAGCTGCTGTAGTTTTTGGATGATCCGCGTTAGGTTTCGAAAAGGATCCTCTTGCGGTTTTGTGGCCGATGGCAAACTTGCAACGAAGATTAAATTAAAAATTAAAGTGAAATTTTCACTACGCGGAAGCATTTAATTTTTATTCTTGGATATCCACGGACGTCGGGGCAAAATCCGAATCAATAGCTGAAAAATTTTTCATTGGCTAATTTTTCACTGGCCGCAAAACAATGAGAAATAGGACCCTTTTCGACAACTGAAGCACCCAAGCAACTTCTTGTGAAGCATAGAAAGGAGATATTTTATGTGGCCGTGAACAATTTCGTCGCGACGGCTCTCCTCCTTATGGTTCTTCAGCTTCCACTTGTTTGGGGTTTTGAAAATTAAACAGCGATGTTTGCACACGCAATTAACATTAAGATTCCGGTGTTGGAACCTGTTAAGATGGATATTTCGGCGGCCAGCACCACCAGGTCGTTTCCGGGTCGGATGTGGGCGATGTGGGGATTTCAGTCACCGACATTACCGAAAAACAAGCAATTGACCCAAAGCCGAAGATCAACAAAGTTTGAATACACTTAGGTGGCGCAAATCATTAATGCGTGCTACTATATCTCTCTTTTATTTTCCGGCTGACGTCACTATTTAATCTACATACAAGTAGCGAAAGAAAAAAAGAGAGAACTAGTGTTACGCATCAATGATCTGCGCCACCTAAGTTAATGTTGATCATTGGGGAAACCCAGAAGCTTGAGTGGAGACCGCAGAGGAACAGCTGATCAAAATTCACCACAACGTGGAGATAAAATCTTAGGGGAAAAAGGGGTCTTATAAAAATCGGAGAGAAATAAATTGTAGGGAAACGTGGGGTGAACTGTCGTGCCGCCAGTTTTTCATTGTTTTTCAATAGTTAGGGGCTTTAATACATATGGGTTCCTTAGGAAAGTTTGTCCAGTAAATTGAAAGAAAGCTCATGAGCGAATAAAATTTTTTGACGGAAATGGCCTATACCAGGAGCCACACTGAAATTTCAATATCCACAATGGAATACCAAGATCCACACTGGCACACTATGATCTGATCTGATTCCCAGCATTCACACTGAAACCCTATGATCCATATCATCCCAGAACCCACACTGGATTCCCAGAATCCACACGGGATTCCCAGAATTCTCATGGGATTACCAGAATCCACACGGAATTACCGGAATCTTCGAACCACACAGGCATCCTAGGGTATATTCTGAAATCTCAGAATTCACTCTGGAATCCTGGAGTCCACACTGACTGCCGACACAGGATCCATTCTATAATTGTTGAGAAATCTCTGATTTGCAAACCACGCTTAATGTAGTATAAGACGAGCGTGGTGATGCCGATAAGAGCTGGTGACAAAACAGATATAATTTATGCTGACAGCGTAACCTAGTGGAATAAATCTGAATTGGAAAACCTCTCATTGGACTGCCCATAAGGTCTGTCGCAACTTTGCCAAAGATACCAACCATCCATTTTGTCTAAAAAAAATAAATGTATTCAAAAATGTTACTGATCTCAAAATAGATCACTGGGCGTTAATGGGTTAAGAAGCATAGTATGGTACCGTAATTTCGGGTGAAATTGATCAGTTTTCACTGTTTTCCTTGTCTGTTTTCTATGATGTTACCAATTCCAAACAACTTAATGCAGGAAAACAAGTACGACGCACAGTGGGACGAAACTGAAAATTGACGGTCAAAACCTCTTAGGGGCGTTTTAGCCCATAGGTGTCTTCGGGACATTGTTTTGAATTAGCATCCCGAGTAATAATAAAAACATAATTTTAATATTAGGCTTAATAGGGCACCCGATCAAAAAATATTTTTTGAAAAAAAAATTTTTAGGCGATGATTACTTCAGCAAAGTTTTAGATCCTTTCATTTTCAACAACTTTGCTGAACATACTTGATATTTTTGACTTCGTTTTCACGGTTAAAATTTTAAATTTAACCTATTTTATTATAAATATCAGTTTTTTAACCATTTGTATGCTCAATGTGCAATTTATGAACATGACATGTTCTACAACGTTTTATATATTACAAAAATACACAAATTTGCCGAATATACCAAAGCTGTGAAATCATCACATCGAAAGATATAATGAAATTATGTTAAAATTTATATAATTTTCGACCATTTTTCAAAGCAAGTTTCTCCTGAATCGGCACTTTTCGGCAGCCATATTTAGTATAATTTGATGCCTTATTATATCAGCGAAAGCCTCATGGCAATAGAATGATCGGGTCTCACAGGGCTTATTGATTTCAACCATTTTTTGACAAGTATGGAATTCTATTTTGACATCAGATAGTTTTTGACCTATTGTGTGCTCACAGTGAAATCAATAAACTTGGGATATTCTGTTATTTTTTATACCACAAATCTGTACAACTATGTCGAAGCCATTTGTATAAACTGACAAGCTGTAAATGTATTGCATAAAAAAACAATGTTTTTATTAAAATAAATACTATTTTTGAGAATTTACTAGGTAGGTTTTTTATGTATCAGCAATTTCGGACATAAGTTTACTTCTGCCGACACAACAAACTAATGGTTGAAAAATGAGAGGAATTGTGTTTAACTGGTAAAATAATGTTTCACGCACTATTGTTATTTGCTTTTTATCATAAAATACATATGATCGGTGTTCAGAGAGACTGGACCAGATGGTATTTTGGTGTCATAGAGATATGATAGGACCTCCATTAATTTTCATTTTTCTGATGGTATTTTGATACAGACGTTTCATCAAATAGATAAGTTGCATCATCACAAAAAAATAATGCAAATATTTTGATATTTCAAATGCCTGGGGTGCGTTTTCCTGAAATCATTGAAAACCACTTGATTCAGTCTATTTGAACACCGACCATATTATAATTTGTTTTTAAAATTTTCACGCATTGTGACAGAAGCCAAATTATCGACAACTACGATTTGACGCTAAAATTGAGCTTTAGTGTGACATAAGTGTTGTTTTAATACGTTATTTCGTGATATAATAAATACAGAGTATTGCACAGTGAGTATAAAAAAGGGTAAAAAAAACTATTTAAGATCGAAATTCCAAGCTTGTCAAAAAATAGTTGAAATCAATGTGCCCTGTTAGACCCGATCATTTTATTACCATGATGCTTTAGCTGATATATTAAGGCATCAAATTATACTAAATATGGCTGCCGAAAAGTGCCGATTCAGGAGAAACTTGCTTTGAAAAATGGTCGAAAATTATATAAATTTTAACATAATTTCATTATATCTTTCGATGTGATGATTTCACTGTTTTGGTATATTCGGCAAATTTGTGTATTTTTGTAATATAAAAAATGTTGTAGAACATGTCATGTTCATAAATTGCACATTGAGCATAGAAATGGTCAAAAAACTGATATTTATAATAAAATAGGTTAAATTTAAAAATTTAACCGTGAAAACGAAGTCAAAAATATCAAGTATCTTCAGCAAAGTTGTTGAAAATGAAAGGATCTAAAACTTTGCTGAAGTAATTACCGCCCAAATTTTTTTTTTCATAAAAATATTTTTTGATCGGGTGCCCTATTAAGTCTAATGTAAAAATTATTTTTTATTATTACTCGGGATGCTAATTCAAGACAATGTCCCGAAGACACATATGGGCTAAAACGCCTCTAAGAGGTTTTGACCGTCAATTTTCAGTTTCGTCCCACTGTGCGACGGTGAGCCTCATTGGTTTATATACTCAAATTTTCATACAGTTGTGATTTTAGTGCTGAAAATCGTCTCTAAAATGAAAAATCAAAGAATTTCATTTCGGGATGAAATTGATCACCTGTCAAAACAATTATTGTTAGTTTTGAAAACAACTTTACTTATTTAATTTGGGCCTCCTGAATCCAAATATGCTTGCCAAATTCATAACAATGCAAAATTTATGGAAATAATAAAGAATTAAATTTCAACAATACCGCAGAAAACGCCTAAATGTAGGCAATTTCCGAAGGAATCTTCTAATATCTATAAAAAAAATCAATTTTTACAACAAAATGAACAAACTGGTGCGAATTTTGATGATAAAATACGTTTTGGGAATGTATTACAAGCATCTTTACATATTTTCAGGTTGACACCATCTCCAAATCCTTGTTTAATAATATAAGTTTATTGATGTCTGCCAATACCATACAGAGCACGATTATGGAATTTTCTATTACCGTCAAACGGGGCTTCTTTTGACATTATTTCCACATTCTTTAATTTTGAGGATTTGTAACTCTTAGAATTATGGATAGATGTTGATAATTTTTGCCTATATTTAAGTTGTATATGTACGTAACAAATGTGCAAAATATGAGGCAAATCCATCAAGAAATAACAAAAATGCTTGAATAGCGAAAAAAGTGTGTCCTTCAGGACAAAAAAGGGGCTACTTTGGACATTTTCACAATTAGCTAATGAAATGATTTTTCCTTATAGCTTTCAAACTGATTCAATAGATTGTCGTCCACTGTGATGTTATTGAACGTTTTTCATTGATAAACTTAATGTAGAAATTGTGGAAATTGTGGGTTCAAGTCCCGCCGGCTACATAATCTTTTAGCACAATGTTACCACAATTACACTTAATTTGGCAAACATATCTCTATCTGCCGATATTGAATACCTTTCCCCTAAAAAAAAAGGGCTGACTGCAAAAAGTCGAAAATAAAAAAGAGAAGACCTAATGTAGAAAATTGCAAAGCTAGAATCAATTACACATATATAACAAATTTCAACGAAACATGCCATTCACTATTCTCAGTTTGCAGTATGAAATTAAATTTTCAACTTCCTCTTAAATGGAACTATCAATTACAAATGCTCGATATTCAAGTTGACATAAACGAACGACGTAACTACTAGGTACTGCGATGATAAATGAGGTATGTACAAAAACTCTTTATTTTTTCTTACTGTTATATGAACGATATGTTGAAGGATCACATTAATACCGATTACTAATTTAATACCAGTAAGTAATTTTCATTAAAAACGCAATCTATAAAGTAAAGTTTAGCAAGATCGTAAAGAAGAAGTTTGCTTTTGCAATATGCTTTTAGCTGTACTACAAATTCATGTAAAATATGACGAAAAATAGTTTTTTAGAGATGATTATGTTGTGAATTTGGCATTGGTACGTATTGAAATATGTGTGTTTTATGTCTATTCACTTTTACAAACATTTATTTTATTTTATGTTGTGAAATACACAAACCAAAACATTGTAATATAAAAAAAGTCGCAAAAATAAGACCTTTGATCCATTATTTTAATAAAACGACAATTTTAAGCAAAACAAAACACAAGATTTTCATGAAACATGACGATTCGATAGTTTTGTGATGCTCCCAATAAGTTTCCACGACATGGGAAAAAATCAAACAATGTTTGTATAGCCAATGTTTTATATCTTGTGATTATTTATTCGGGCTTTTTTTAAATGTTTTCTTGTTTATCCTGTTATTGTTGATGTTGTTCCAAGAAAAAAATCATGCCTAGTGTTAGAGCATGTATTGGTTAATAAAAGTGCTGAAGACACAAAATTGCTCAGATTAATATTAACGCTGCTAATAAATACAAAACGTGAGTGTCCAAAGCAGCCCCTGGAATCAAAAGTAGCCCCGTCCGACGGTATTTTCATAGAAATAAACATTCTTTAACACAAAAAACTTTACAACATGCAATTCGACAAAAGTTAAGACAAACAACGTTCATTAACATAGGTTGTATTGATTTCTGTGCTTTATTAGAGGGAAATAAAATCGTGTGACACAGTGATCAATTTCACCCTACTGATCAATTTCACCAGAATTTACGGTAAATAAGAAATTGATCATCAATATTTTATAACACATTCCAATGAAAGTTATTTGTTATAAATCACAGACGCCTCATTACAATATAATCAAACATAACAACGTTCTACAAATTGAAAATATTTGTTCATTACGATTTTCCCGATGACCACCTAAAATTCATGGTTTTCCCAGTGTATTCAAATCCCCGCTTTTCCCGACTCGTTAGCCACGTATGGCAGTTAAACACCAACCTTTACGTACCCGACCACCGGCAAGACATTTTGAAATAACTGACATTTCGTCAATTTCCATTCGATTTTTTTGAAACCATCCTCAGTTGACTTAAAAAATGTACCAGTTATTAAATGGACAATGCTGAATTCGGAACCATGCCTGAGATAGTTCGGGTTGTACTGGGCTCTCGAAGGTGCCAAATTTAGGAAACACAATTTAAATTAGTGATCCATTCCGGAACACCGAAGCCGGTTCCACTGGGCCATGTCAATAAACGAAAGATAATTTCGGTTTCAACAAATATGAGCAGTCAAGACAACCTGGCACAGGTTCCAAAGCACACCTTGCGACGACTCAATCTTCGGGAAATCAAAAGAACAAGACCTGTAAATGAAAAGTTAAGTCGGTGTCGTCCTGTCGTGCTTCAGAACTTGCCAGTCAGCACTTGCACAGGTTCCATCAAGGCTCTCTGGTAAAATTTCCGATTTATCTTCGAAAGATGCCGTGTCAGCTAATGTGAGAGCACCTAACACAGACTCCGCCAGGGCCTACCGTGCGACGTCCAAGTCTTTAAGCATTCGAAAGAACGTGTCAATAAACGAAGAATGAACTTGGTATTAGTTGCTGTAGCATCTCCAGAGCACCTAACACAGGTTGCACGAGGGTCTCATTTAGGACATATTCGTTGTATAACCAAAACATACCCTCCATTGTCTCTCCATTTCTTTTCTCTCGGCACGTACGTAAAACCGTAAAAGCGTACAACATGCTCGCGGAGTGCTTGCTGTTTCGAAGCCATTTCTGATTGAACTGACAGCACCCGAGCGATTAGAAACATGCCACCCATGTTTAGGGAGTCCAGAAAGCAATTCTCTTGGAGAAAAAAAAATCTTTACTTTAATTACAGAAAGGTATTGGAATAATTATCATTTTTTACTGAACAACCGTTAATTGACAAGATTGACGTAACAACTACTTGAAGAATTTTTGTAGGTTGGAATAAACCTTTGAGGATTTTTTAGGACGAACCTTTGTAGGAATCTTTGGGAGATCAGCTACTGGATAGATTGGTGGAAACATCTCTGAAGGAAATCTTGGAGTAGTATTTTGAAAAAATTTCAGAATCATCCCTGCGGAAATACCTGATTAGGTAATTCTAAAAACAAATCCACCAAGGAGACTTTAGAGACCTTCCGTTTAAAAATAGAGATTTTAAAAAGAGACAGGAGTCCATATAGCCGTATCGGTAAACGCGCAGCTATTCAGCAAGGCCAAGCTGAAGGTCAAGGGTTTTATTCTCATATAACCCATATAACCACCCAATGCTCTCCGTTGTTAAAAACTGGCGATTGTCGATTTCTAAGTTAGAAATTCTAACCCCTCAAACTTTATTTTTTTCAGTTCGTTTTCTTTGGCACACAGATGATTAACCTTAAACCAGAGACAACTATAGACTTGACGCTCGGACGTGTTGCGATCGAAAGGTGGAAGTAGCAATTTGATGTCCATATGAATAATAGCGTGGAGAACTAATGTGAGATTATTCTAAACGCCACTTTTTAAATTCTATCTAGAATGACATCATCTCAACATATCAACTGTTCATCGATTCAAACGCGGCGTATGAAAGTGTAATGTGGTTATTCTAATATGTGGTGTAGTGATTCTATACTTTTCGAGTGTTCCAATATTCAAATCTAGATTTCAGATGATCAATTGCATACTTTTGGCAGGTACTGTATATGCTATGAAAAACCATGGTTCTTCTTCTTTCTGGCGTTACGTCCCCACTGGGACAGAGCCTGCTTTTAGCTTAGTGTTCTTCCACAGTTATTAACTGAGAGCTTATTGTGCCAATGACCATTTTTGCATGCGTATATCGTGTGGCAGGTACGAAGATACTCCATGCCCTGGGAAGTCGAGGAAATTTCCAACCCGAAATATTCCTCGACCGGTGATTCGAACCCACGACCCTCAGCTTGGTCTTGCTGATTAGCTGCGCGTTTACCGCTACGGCTAACTGGGCCCCGCCCTTGACGGTCTAGATCAGACTGTATTGAAGAACAATTTTCGATAAGATCCAGTCAATTTGTTTGCTTTTCGGATATTGCCTTAATAATAGTGGACGATTTGTATATCCCTCTGAAATGTAAAATATAAATGATTTCAAGATGGTGAACGATTTTTTATTCGATACTTCTTCGTCTTTCCACATGGGAATGGAAAAATATAATCGATTGATTTCCATGTAGCGTATATTGCTGTGATAATGAATTAATACCGCATAATGAAATCAGTTTTTTAATTTGTTTTATTTTTCCTATAGATATCAATAGCTGAAAGCAAAATTTGTGTTTTCATCATCTAGCGATTTTTTTATGAGATACCTAAAACTAACTCTATTACAGATTATGAGAAGTACAATTCCTTACGTCTACCGTTACATAAATGACATGATGTGGTTGATACTGATGAGTTACTAGCAAAAGTCTAAGTGTCATAAAACTATAGAGTTAAAGAAGACGAAACATTCTTTCAACTTGACTTTTCCGTTACGATTTATAGCTAACAAAAGTACTATCTGAACAGATTGTGTGGCGCTAGATTGGCAGCTGGTTTCATTTTCTCTGTGCTGGTTGATTGTACAAACGAAGACTTGGGTTTCACGCTTAATAGCGTTTAATGATGACCGATAGCTTTTTCATTGATAGTGACGTTTGTTGTTTGTGGAAGAGATGCTGTAATATTTTGTAGAGATTTACTGTGTTTTGATTTGAAATTAGTTCATGCATATTGTTAAGTACCTAAAATTCCTTTTTAAGAGTTCTGCTTACATAATGTACTGAGTGGAGGATTGCTAGGCAACAAACCCGTCATCGGATCGGACTACCGTAAAATCGGGTGTAATTGATCAGACGGGTGAAATTGATCATCGTATCACACGATTTTATTTAATCGTAATAGAGCACAAATATCAATGTAAGCTGTAGTAAATGAACGTTGTTTGTCGTAACTATTGTCAAATTGTGTGTTGTGAAGTTTTTTGCGTTAAAAAATGTTTATTACTATGAAAATAATGTAAAATTTCAAAATCAAGCACGGTGCAGTATCGACAAACACCTATAAACTTCTATTTATAAGCAATGATTTAAACATGGTATAAACCTGAAAGTTCGTGAGGATGCTTGAGATATATCCCCAAACCAGATTTCATCACCAAAACTCGTACCAATTAGCTCATGTGGCTGAAATAATTGAATTTCTGTTAGATATCATTGAATTCCTTAGGAAATTGCATACATTTAGGCGTTTTCAGCGTAATTCTTGAAATTTAACTATTCGTTATTTATATAAATATTGCATTGTTATGAATTTTACAAGCATATTCGGATTCAGGGAGCTCAAATTTATCATGTACAGTTGTTTTGAAAACTAACAATAATGGCATTGACAAGTGATCAATTTCACCCCGAAATGAGATCCTCTGATTTTTTTATTGTAGAGATATTTGTTAACACTAAAATGACATTTGTTAGAAAATTTCGGTACATTAGTCGATGAGGCTCACCTTCGTATTTGTTTTCCTGCATTTAGTTGTTTGGCATTGTTAACATTATAGAAAACAGACTTGAAAAACCGTGAAAAATGATCAATTTCACCCGAAATTACGGTACTTCAATTAGGTAAGTGGAAAAGAGCACTTGACACGACGAAGTCGGCGGCGATAAGCACATTACGCTGATCAATCAAAACAATCAAACCCCTGAAGGGGTTGATAATGTTCAGACACCGGCCGATTATTGACCTGCGATTGTCATTGCACTGCCTGTGGGCAGCGCCAGTCGTATCGGGTAGAAGGTGGTCTGATTTCTCCAAGCGTGCCCACGACGATACCGTTTTGTCAGCAGAAGAAGCTACAATATGAACGGTCACTTAAAACGCTAATTGGAATGTATGATATTTCGACTTGCCATCGTAGTGGGCCGCGATGGATAGTGCAGTTGATTGAATCGTGTGAATGCGCGAACCGCGAATCCGTTTAATCGTGTGGTAGGGTGACGGATCCCATTCTCGGCATCGCCGGATTTACTTCGTCAAAAGACTATTGGGCTAAAATTTGGTAACGTAATTCTTCGCCAAAAATAATGTTTTCAAGGAAATGTTACCGACAAAAATCCACAATGTGAATCAATGGGAGTGCCCACATAGTTTTTCATCCTATTTCTCGCATAATCGTGTTTGTAAGTATGGCCCACGTTCGTATAGTCGACGTTAGCGCCAATATGATCAAAGTGCATGCATTCTTTATCTAAATACTAAAATTGTTGGACATACGAACAACGATTTTTTTTATCACAAATATTTTAACTATAAGGAGAAACGAATTGACCTGAGTACACACACCAATTTATTCGAACAAGCATGATGTTTGTCTAGTGTTTGTTTGGATAGTTTAGCGTAAAAACTAGGTTGCTCGGCAGTGACCAGGTGTTTACGTCATTTCATGCATACATTCGTTCAAAGTTTAGTTGACAAAAGTAGAAAATTAATGTACAGATTACCCTACTTAATTTTTTTTACAGATGCAAGAGTACAGCCAAAAACATAAAAACTGAGAAAATTAGAATAAATGAACACTATCATCATTACGTGGTGGTTACGTCATTCATTCAGCCATGGGCAGATTACATATTCTCATATTTTGGTTGTAGTTACTAGGTAATTATCTAAAAATATTCCGTTTTCTATTTGTTTCCTCCGTTTCGCTCGTTTTCCTACAGGCCATACAATTTCAGTAACGCTACCACGTGGAGCCGCCTCAGTCTCGTACGATTGCGGTTGGCATGGTAGCAAGGGAAGAATCTGACCTTTCTGAGAATTATTCATTTGCCGAAAAAGGGAGAAATCCGGTCTCTCAGAGCACACCAGAAAAAAATGCATCTTCTCTTCGCTTTCCGCGAAATCTTCAGTCATGCGCACACCTGGGGCCCTTCTTGCTCGTTAATGAACGTTGACAACACCGGCTCTCGCTTGTACGTCATAATTTATGGTAATGAAAAGTTTTGGAATATTTTGCGCCCGCTGGCCGAAATTGATAGTTCCAAGAAAGGGATTATGGTGTTTTTCGGGTATGATGCGCGGTAACACCGCCACAGGTGGCGGTTGACGACCTTCCAGCATCCAGAAGCACCCTGAACCTTTTGATTACGCGAAATAAATGTGTGGACTACCGGCTTCAGTGTCATTGGTACCCTTCGTCCCACTTCATCTTACACATTCGTTCCCGGTAGTGGCGTGTTTCAGTGCCGTTTTATTGAAAACATACACTTTGATCTCACGCGATAAGCTCTGGTTGGCATGTGAATACTGAATGGCCGAACCATGGGCTCAATGTTGGTAATTTGTAAACATATTGTATTGATAAGATTGTTTCCCTTTCAAATTACATTGGGGATGTAATCGAAGAGTTGTTTTTGAAGTACCGTAAAACGAGGTAACTTTGATAGTTATGTCGAAGAAAAGTTGAATATTTATGCATGCTGTCTCAAAGAATTATAATTTATATTTTTAAAACAAGTACTGACATGTTAGCTATCGATTGCAGTTGATAGATTGCCAAAAGATATATTTTGAATGGAAATATAATTTTTCATATAATCGAAAGTCGGTTTTCTGTTTTGGGGTTACTTTGATAATGGAGTAAAAATCTAACAAAATTGAATGAATTACGTAACATTTATAGGGAATCGCATACCTCAAGGCGTTTAACGTTATATGGAAATTTCTGACTTAGATTACAAAAATGGTCCTAGTTTGTGAAAATTCTTTTCGCTAAGAAATTTGAGACCATATTAGAGTTATATGATAACTAGGGTAAGTGTACCAGTTATGAACATAGTGGTTCCCTATTTCGCCATATGTAATTACTTTATTGCCTTCAAATTTTGAAAATGTTTGTGTGTTGTGGTAGTTAGATTTAATATATATATACAGGGTGTTAGGTTCGTGAGTGCAGACATTTTAAGGGGTGATAGAGGACCATGTTAGATGAAAAAAATCGTTCTACGGATATGGTCAATTCTTAACTGTTACCGAGTTATTAAACATTTAATGTTTTAGGATATGTTTGTCTTTAAGTGGTTATAACTTTGGAATAGTTCAACGAATCTCAATTCTCTCACTTCCATTTGAAAGCTAATTAAATTTCCAATCTACTAACAACTTTACATCTAATGGGTTTTGCAAATAAATTCAATTTTAAGAGCAAATAAGTTCAAAGGTAGTGATTTTTCTCTTGTTTTTGTCAGTTTACTTTAAAAAATGCGTAATAAATTTCATGCTTGTCTTAAGCAAAGTTGTGTGCTTCAAGCTGCTCTACAATTCGTTCTTTGACACCAAACTGCTATCTCTACGCGTTCTCTTGCAATTTTGATTTGAACACGCCACTTTGGGTCATAAATTTTGGTCCGTAAACGCAACAGGTAACAGTTCATTTCACCCCACTGTGTTGCAAAACTTGACGCATTGTTTGCATCCGCGCACAGCACACTTGATCTCAGGTTTAGGCAACAACAGCTTGGCGCGTATGATTAAGCACACGCTGCTGTGCGTTCTTTTGCATGCTGTTTGAAACTCATTTTTGTCCGATGGAAATCAACTTTTCAAAATGTTGAAGGAGTGAAGTAAAACATTGATCGGTTTGTTATTTTTTTGTTGATGATTGATCTTAATGTTTCAAAGTACTGCATAATAGTATTGATGAAACAACATTCAACATACAGAAAATGTTTATCTGGTTGATTCATATCAGTTTATTTGAAGGCTCTGTGCAATGTTCCAAAGACTGCAAGGATGCTGCTAAACATTTGGAAGCAGTAACACGCTTACGATACTTAAAAGCTTTGAATGTATCCCAGTCCCAATTTTACTGTGAATCTAATTCAACTGTTAACGCCAGGAGTTAAATTGTTTAATGATTCATTCAAAAATAACCTAGAAACTTTGCTAGAAGTTTCCCCAGCCCCATTAACTATTCAAGAATATCTCGAGAAATTAATTCAGGGATGCATCCAGACATTTAAAAAAAAAGTGTCTACACCGACGAATTGTCAAATAAACTCTTCTATGAATTTTTCAGCTCTTCTTTAAGAAATTGTTCATGGTAACACTCACCAAATTTGTAGTGGAATTCGTTTAAAAGTGCTTACTAAATTCATCCTGATATTTACTAAGATATTCGTGTTGAAATTTATCTAGGGATTACATCAGGAATCTCTCAGGTTCTCTTATAAAAGCAGAATAATCGTCAACAAATTCAAAATGGATTTTCTCCAGATGTTTTTTGAGGAATACATGTAATTTTCAATTCAATTCTTCTCAAATTATCCAACAAATTCTTCATAGAGGTGCTGAAAAATGTTTGAAACAAGAAATCTCATGAGGATATCGATGAATGAGTTGATGCAAAAATTGAATTCCAGGAATCCTTGAAAAAATCTTCAATAGACTCGATGGAAAAATGTCTGATAATATTCCTTGAAGAACCACTCGAAGTTTGGTTAATTGTGTTTACTTTAAAGATCCATTCCTCCAGAATTGATCTGGAAATTCCTCCAGAGTTTCTCCAGGAATTTTTCTATACATTCTTTCGGAGTTCTTCCAGCTATTCTTCCGAAGTTCCTCTGGAGCTCCACCGGTAGTTTCTCAACAGTTCTTCCGAAAAAGTCTCTAGAGCTCCACCGAGAATTTGTTCTTCGGCAATTCCTTGGGACTTCATCCGGGTACTCTTAGGGAGTTTCTTCTGGAATTACTTCGAAGCTCCACTGATTCTTTTTTTTCAAACGTTGCTTCCTAAATTCCTCTGGAATCCCTCCCACAATTTCTCCGGAGCTCCTCCAGGAACTGTACTGTAGTTCCTTTAGGAATTTACACGCGAGTTGCTTCAAGAATCTGGCAGCTTCTCCAGAAATTCTACCGCAGTTTCTCCAGGAATCCTGCCGGTTGTTCCTCCGAGAATTTTCCAAGAATATACCCGAGAGTTTTCATGGAAGGCCTCCAGGAATTCCTCCAAAACTTTCTTCAGGAGTTCTTCCACAAATTCCTTTGAGAGGTCCTCCAAGAATTTCTGAGGATTCCTTTCCCGGGAATTTCTTCAAAATTTTCATAGGGAGTTCCTTCAAGAATCCCTTGAGACCTCATCCTAAAATTCCTGAGTTCGTAGGAAGTCGCTATGAAGAAAATCCAATGGAATTCCCTGTAGAACTCTGGAGGAACTCCGGAGGATATGCTGGATGGAATTCAGAAGAATTACTGCAACAATTTTGGAAGAATTTCTTGAGCAACTCCGGAGGAATTACCGTTGAAGCTACGAAGGAATTATCGGAGGAACTCTGAAGGAACCCTGGACAAATTCGTACATAACACTTAAGGAACTCCTTAGCCGAGTGGTTAGACTCCGCGGCTACAAAGCAAAGCCATGCTGAAGGTGTCTGGGTTCGATTCCCGGTCGGTCCAGGATCTTTTTGTAGTGGAAGTTTCCTTGACTTCCCTGGGCATAGAGTATCATCGTACTTGTCAAACGAGATACGAATGCGAAAATGGCAACTTTGGCAAAGAAAGCTCTCAGTTAATAACTGTGGAAGTACTCATAAGAACACTAAGCTAGTGAGGTCGTTAATGCCAAAAAGAAGAAGAAGACTTAAGGAACTCCGGAGGAATACCATGAGGAACTCTGGGATATTTCACGGAGAAAATCTAGGGGAATTTCCGGAGTAACTCTTGAGGAATTCCTAGCGGAATTCCGGAGGATTTCCGATAAATTACTGCACGAACTCTGGAAAATTCCTGGAGGAATTGCTTGAGGAACTCCGACAAAAATTCCATGAGGAAATCTGAAGAAATTCGTAGCGGACCTCCAAAAGAATTCCTGGAGGAATTGTGGAATATTTTCTAGAGAAACTTCGAAACAAAATCCTGAAGGAACTATGGAGGAAATCCTGGAGGAATCTGGCTGGGTTCGACTGTAACTCTTAATCGATCTGATATAACGGCTTCGCAGTCTTTCAGAAAATAAAACAAGGTTTATAACTTGCCCAACGTTTCAACCCGGGGTTGGTGTCTTGGAACTTTGGAGATATTTCTGAAGGATCTCCAAAGGAACTCCTTGAAGAACTCCGAGGATTTTCTGGAGGAACTCCGAAAGAATTCCTAGATCCATAAAGGGATTCCCGGCAAAAATTTCGAAAGAATTCTTGGAGGAATTTCTAGAGAAACTACGATGGAACTCCTTGAGAAACTCTGAGAGAATTCCTGGAGAAAATCCGAAAGAATTCCTGGAGAAACTTGGAAGCCCGGAGTACTTTGAAAAATTCCCGGTGGAGCTCTGGGGGATTTCCAGAAGGAAGTCTGCAGGAATTGCTGGATGAATGCCCAAAACAGCTCTGAAGGAATTCCTGGAGGAACTCCTAAAAAAATCCTGGAGGAATTCCGGATGAATTGTTGGAGGAACTCCGGACAAATTGCTGAAGGAACTCTAGAAGAACTGCTGGAGATCTGCTGAGGAATTTACGAGAGTAATCTGGAAAAAATCCTAGAATAATATCTGAAACTACTTCGGAATAACTCCGAAAGGAGCTATGAAGGAAATCCAATGGAATTCCCTGTGGAGCTCTGGAGGATAAGCTGGATACAATCCAGAAGAAGTACTGGAAAAACTCCGGAGGAATTTCTGGAGCAACTCAGAAGGAACTATCGTTAAAGCTACGAAGGAATTCTCGGAGGAACTCTGAAGGAACCCTGGACAAGTTCCTTGAGAATCTTCAAAGCAAATCCAGGAGGAACTACGGAGCAATTCCTGTAGGAATTCGAAGGCGTTCTTATAGAAACTCCGGATGTGTTTCTTGAGGAACTACGGAGGCGTTTCTAGAGGAATTTCTGGAGAAACTAAGGAGGAAATTCGGAGGAGTTAGCGTTGGAGCTCCAGAGGAACTTTTCAGGAATAACTGGATGAGGAATAGCTAGAGTACCTCCAAAGGATATAACTTTGGAAGAATTTCTAGTGGAAATCCGGAGAAATTTCCGAGGAGTTGCTGATTGAAATCCAAAGGAATTGCCTGAGGAAATGCGGAATAATTTTTGGAAGGATTTGGAAAAAATCCTGGAGGAACTCCGGAAGAACTTCACGAGGAACTCTTGAGGAATTCCGGGAAGGAAGTCTAGAGGAATTCCCGAAGAAACTCTTGAGACATTTCCTGAGAAATTCTGCAGAAATCCTCGAAGGGAATGTAGGGAATTTTTTGAAGTAGCTTCAGAAGAATTCCTTGTGGAACTCTGGAGCATTTCCAAGGAATTATTTGAGGAACTCTGGATAATTCCTGGAGAAATTCCGAAAAAAGGAGGAATCACGGAAAAAATGCGAAGGAATTCCTTGTAGAGCTCCAAAAGAATTCCCGGAGGAATATTTGGAATTTCTCCAGAGGCATTTCTGAAGGAAATTCCTGAAGGAAATCTTCGGCGAGGAATATCTAGAGAAAATTCCCACAGAAATTCCTGGAAGAAATCCCTAGATGAATTTCCTGGAGCAAATCCTTGGAGGAAATTCTGGATGAATTTCTGTATCTAATCTCCAGAGCTATTAATGGAGGGATTTCGGAGGAATTGATGTAAGAAATCCCCGAAGAAAATTATGGACAAAATCTCTGGATGAAATTCCCGGATCAATTCTTGGAGGAAATACTTAGGTTTTAGACGAGTTCTTGGAGGAAATCTCCAAGGGAATACCTAGGGGAAAACCCAGGCGGAATTTCTGAAGATATCCCTGGAAAGTTTTCTGAAACAAATTCTGAAAGAAATACCCGGAGAAATCCTTGAGGAATTCGTTGAGAAAACCCCGGAGTAATTCTTGGAGGATATCTGATGCAAATCCCAAAAATTTTCTGGAGGAAATCTCTGGAAAAATTCTTTGAAAAATCCCCGATATAATTTCTGGAGAGAGTGAAATTCATCCACAGAGGAATTCCTAAAGAAAATCTCCGGAGGAATTCTTGGAAAAAATTTCCGGAGGAATTTCTGGAGGAAATCCCAGGAGGAATTTCGGAAAGAAATCCCCGGAGGTGCTACTTGAGGTACCTCTCGTAGCAATTCCTGGGGGTAATCCCCGGAGGAATTCCAAAAACAAATTGCTGGAGAAAATCCCCGGGAGAGTTCTTGGGGGAATCCCCGGAGGAATTCATAGAGAAAATTGCCAGACGAGTTTCTGGAGGAATCCTCGGCGGAATTGCTATTACAGATCTCCTGGGGATTTCCTGGAGAAAATCTCCGAATGAGTTCTTGAGGGATATCCCCGTAAAAATCGTTGAAATTGCCGAAGAAATTCCTGAGTGAAATTTCGGAAGAAATTTCTGTGGGAAATCTCCGGATAAATTCTCTAAAATAATGCCCGAAAGAATTTCTTGACAAAATCTTTTGAAGAAATTCCTGGATAAAATAACCGGAGTTTTTGGTGGAAATCACCGGAGGAATTCTTGGAAAAAATCTCTGGTGCAAATCCCCAGCGAAATTTCTGGAGTAGATCCCGGATAAATTCACTGAAAAAGTCCCCAAAAGAAGCCCCTAAGAAATTCCTGCGAATAGCTGACAGTGTCTTTGCGATATTATAAATCCATTTCTAGATTTATTCTACCTGTTACACATTCACTGCGTTAGCCATTGAATGAGATGTGCACTTTAAAAATGGTTACGTACTGCAAATTAACATGATTCGTGTCAAATGTGAAATTGACATGCTTTGCAAAAAAAGTTTTTTAAAATTTCCCTAAGGATTTTATGATAATAAATGTTTTTAGCATCCATCTTAACTTATCTCAAAATTCATCATGGATTTTATGTTCAAAGATACTTCCAGGATATTTAAAAAAAAATTCTTCCAAGAATATTTACAGAAATGTTTTAAAACATTTTGCCAGGAATTTTTCATTATTTTTTTTAATGATTCGTTCGAAAATAACCTGGAAATTATGTTGGAAGTTTCCTCAGCTCAATGAATTTTTCAAGAATGCCTTAAGAAAGTAATTCAGAAATAAATCCAGATATTTTCCTAGCAATTCTTGCATGCCTATAACCAGGAATTGTAAATAGATGTAGTGGCATTCATAATGGTGCTCACAAAATACCTTCCATTTTTCTGAAAAAAGGAATTAAGGAACTTTAAAACAAAAACAAATCAAGCAGTTTAAGAATATTTTTCTGTTCGGAACATAAACCACTTCGACTAATATTTGATCTTGTAGTATATCTATTGTAGAATATCCCTCATTTTACAATTCCTCGGTGTAAAATGTGCTCCAGGAATTTGTCCGAGGATTTTCTCCAGGAATTTCTTAGGGGCTTTCCAATAGGAATTCTTTTTGGGAGTTTTTCAGTCAATTTATCCGGGATCTGCTCCAGAAATTTCGCTGGGGATTTGCACCATAGTTTTTTTCCAAGAATTCCTCCGTTGATTTCCACCAAAAACTCCGGTTATTTTATCCAGGAATTTCTTCAAAAGATTTTGTCAAGAAATTCTTTCGGGCATTTTTTCAGAGAATTTATCCGGAGATTTTCTTTAGGAATTCCTCTGTGGATGAATTCTCACTCTTCAGAAGGTATATCGGCGATTTTTCTGAGAATTTTTCCAGAGATTTCCTTCAGGAAATGTTTGGGATTTGCATCAGATATCCTCCAAGAATTACTCCGGGATTTTCTCAACGAATTCCTCAGGGAATTCCCAATAGCGATTTCTCCGGGTATTTCTTTCAGAATTTGTTTCAGAAAACTTTCCAGGGATATCTTCAGAAATTCCGCCGGGGTTTTTCCCTAGGAATTCCTCCGGAGATTTCCTCCAAGAATTCGTCTAAGACCTAAGTATTTCCTCCAAGAATTGATCCGGGAATTTCATCCAGAGATATTGTTCATAATTTTCTTCGGGGATTTCTTACATCAATTCCTCCGAAATCCCTCCATTAATAGCTCTGGAGATTAGCTACAGAAATTCATCCAGAATTTCCTCCAAGGATTTGCTGCAGGAAATTCATCTAGGGATTTCTCCTAGGAATTTCTGTGGGAATTTTCTCTAGATATTCCTCGCCGAAGATTTCCTTTAGGAATTTCCTTCAGAAATGCCTCTGGAGAAATTCCAAATATTCCTCCGGGAATTCTTTTGGAGCTCTACAAGGAATTCCTTCGCATTTCTTCCGTGGTTCCTCCTTTTTTCGGAATTTCTCCAGGAATTATCCAGAGTTCCTCAAATAATTCCTTGGAAATGCAAAAGAGTTCCACAAGGAATTCTTCTGAAGCTACTTCAAAATATTCCCTACATTCCCTTTGAGGATTTCTGCAGAATTTCTCAGGAAATGTCTCAAGAGTTTCTTTGGGAATTCCTCTAGACTTCCTTCCCGGAATTCCTCAAGAGTTCCTCGTGAAGTTCTTCCGGAGTTCCTCCAGGATTTTTTTCAAATCCTTCCAAAAATTATTCCGCATTTCCTCAGGCAATTCATCTGGATTTCAATCAGCAACTTCTCGACAAATTCTCCACTGGAAATTCTTCCAAAGTTATTTAAGAAAATACTTTGGAGGTACTCAAGCTATTCCTCATCCAGTTATTCCTGAAAAGTTCCTCTGGAGCTCCAACGCTAACTTTTCCGAATTTCCTCCTTAGTTTCTCCATTCCTCTAGAAACGCCTCCGCAGTTCCTCAAGAAACACATCCGGAGTTTCTATAAGAACGCCTTCGAATTCCTACAGGAATTGCTCCGTAGTTCCTCCGGGATTTGCTTTGGAGATTCTCTAGAAACTTGTCCAGGGTTCCTTCAGAGTTCCTCCGAGAATTCCTTCGTAGCTTTAACGATAATTCCTTCTGAGTTGCTCCAGAAATTCCTCCGGAGTTTTTCCAGTACTTCTTCTGGATTGTATCCAGCTTATCCTCCAGAGCTCCACAGGGAATTCCATTGGATTTCCTTCATAGCTCCTTTTGGAGTTATTCCGTAGTATTTTCAGAAATTCTTCCAGGATTTTTTCCAGATTGCCCTCGTAAATTCCTCAGCAGATCTCCAGCAATTCTTCTGGAGTTCCTTCAGCAATTTGTCCGGAGTTCCTCCAGCAATTTCATCATTTATTTAGTTAACATCTACACAGATAACACTGAATCAACAATTTCACGCCACAATACTCGGTTCGTGGCCGCATCTCTCCATCCTCGGTTCTGCCCCACGCTCGCCAAATCGATACGCACTTGATCCGACCCACCTAGCTCGCTGCGCTCCACGCCTTCTTGTACCAACCGGATCCGAAGCGAACACCATCTTTGCAGGGTTGCTGTCCGGCATTCTTGCAACATGCCCTGCCCATCGTATCCTTCCAGCTTTGGCCACCTCCTGGATACTGGGTTCGCCGTAGAGTTGGGCGAGCTCGTGGTTCATCCTTCGCCGCCACACACCGTTCTCCTGCACTCCGCCGAAAATCGTCCTAAGCACCCGACGTTCGAAGACTCCAAGTGCTTGCAGGTCCTCCTCGAGCATCGTCCACGTTTCATGCCCGTAGAGGACTACCGGCCTTATGAGCGTTTTGTACATGGTACATTTGGTGCGGGCGTGAATCTTTTTTGACCGCAGCTTCTTCTGGAGGCCATAGTAGGCCCGACTTCCACTGATGATGCGCCTCCGTATTTCACGGCTAACGTTATTGTCAGCCGTCAGCAAGGATCCAAGGTAGACGAACTCGTCGACCACCTCGAACGTATCCCCGTCTATCGTAACACTGCTACCTAGGCGAGCCCTGTCGCGCTCGGCCCCACCAGCTAGCATGTACTTTGTCTTGGCCGCATTCACCACCAGTCCAACTTTTGCTGCCTCGCGTTTCAGGCGGGTGTACAGGTCTGCCACCTTTTCAAATGTTCGGCCGACGATGTCCATATCATCCGCGAAGCAAACAAATTGACTGGATCTCGTAAAAATCGTACCCCGGCTGTTAAGCCCGGCTCTCCGCATAACACCTTCTAGCGCAATATTGAACAACAGGCACGAAAGTCCATCACCTTGTCGTAGTCCCCGGTGGGTTCCAAACGAACTGGAGTGTTCGCCTGAAACCTTCACATAATTTTGCACACCTTCCATCGTCGCTCTTATCAGTCTCGTGAGCTTCCCGGGAAAGCTGTTCTCGTCCATGATTTTCCATAGCTCTACGCGGTCGATACTGTCGTATGCCGCCTTGAAATCGATGAAAAGGTGATGCGTTGGGACCTGGTATTCACGACATTTTTGGAGGATTTGCCGTACAGTAAAGATCTGATCCGTTGTCGATCGGCCGTCAACGAAGCCGGCTTGATAACTTCCCACGAACTCGTTTACTACGGGTGACAAACGACGGAAGATGATCTGGGATAATACTTTGTCGGCCGCATTTAGAATGGTGATCGCTCGAAAGTTCTCACAGTCTAACTTGTCGCCTTTCTTGTAGATGGGGCAGATTACCCCTTCCTTCCACTCCTCCGGTAGCTGTTCTGTTTCCCAGATTGTGCCTATCAGCCGGTGCAGACAACTGGCCAGCCTTTCCGGACCCATTTTTATGAGTTCAGCTCCGATACCATCCTTACCAGCAACTTTATTGTTCTTGAGCTGGTGAATGGCATCCTTAACCTCCCTTAAAGTGGGGGCTGGTTGGTTTCCATCTTCCGCAGTACTGACGAAGGCATTTCCTTCGTTGTCCCGTCCTTCATTGCCTGAGCTCTCAGCACCATTCAGGTGCTCATCGAAGTGCTGCTTCCACCTTTCGATCACCTCACGCTCGTCCGTTAGAATGCTCCCATCCTTATCCCTGCACATCTCGGCTCGCGGCACGAAGCCGTTGCGGGATGCGTTGAGCTTCTGATAGAACCTACGCGTTTCCTGAGACCGGCACAGCTGTTCCATCTCCTCGCACTCCGTCTCCTCCAGGCGGCGTTTTTTCTCCCGAAAGAGGCGGGTCTGCTGTTGCCGTTTCCGTTTATAGCGTTCCACGTTCTGCCGGGTCCCTTGCTGCAGCATGACCGCCCGCGCTGCATTCTTCTCCTTCAAAACCTCCTGGCACTCCTCGTCGAACCAATCGTTCCGTCGACTCCGTCCCACGTACCCGACGTTGCTCTCAGCTGCATCGTCAATGGCTGCTTTTACTGTTCTCCAGCAGTCCTCAAGAGGGGCTTCGTCCAGCTCACCCTCTTCCGGTAATGCAGCCTCGAGTTGCTGCGCGTATGCCGCTGCGACATCCGGTTGCTTGAGCCGCTCTAGATCATACCGGGGCGGCCGTCGGTACCGTACGTTGTTAACGACGGAGAGTTTTGGGCGCAGTTTGATAGATAGTGGTCAGAGTCGATGTTAGCGCCACGATAGGTCCTGACGTCGATAATGTCGGAGAAGTGCCGACCATCAATCAGAACGTGGTCGATTTGCGATTCTGTCTGCTGTGGTGATCTCCAGGTGTATCGGTACGGAAGGCTGTGCTGGAAGTAGGTGCTACGAATGGCCATATTCTTGGAGGCGGCAAAATCAATCAGTCGTAGGCCGTTTTCATTCGTCAGCCGGTGGGCGCTGAACTTTCCAATCGTCGGTCTGAATTCCTCCTCCTGGCCAACCTGAGCGTTTAGATCTCCTATGATGATTTTGACGTTGTGGCTTGGGCAACTGTCGTACTCGCGTTCAAGCTGCGCGTAAAAAGCGTCTTTATCATCATCAGTGCTTCCGGAGTGAGGGCTGTGCACGTTTATTATGCTGAAGTTGAAGAACCGGCCTTTGATCCTCAACTTGCACATTCTCTCATTAATCGGCCACCACCCGATCACGCGCCTCTGCATATCACCCATCACTATAAAAGCTGTTCCCAGCTCATGTGTATTGCCGCAGCTCTGGTAGATGGTATGGTTACCTCTAAACGTTCGCACCATTGATCCCTTCCAACACACTTCCTGCAACGCTACGATGCCGAATCCACGGTCCTTCAGCACGTCGGCGAGTATGCGTGTGCTCCCGATGAAGTTGAGAGATTTACAATTCCACGTACCGAGCTTCCAATCGCTAGTCCCCTTACGTCGCTGTGGTCTTCGCCGATTGTCCCGGTTCGTATTCTCTCGTTGATTATTCGTTGCTTGATTTTTTTACGGCTGGCTTGCAGGGCCTGACACCAACCCCCTAGATTTCCGGAGGACCATTCCCCCTAAATGTTCGGAGGACCATAGTGCGCAGTTTAGCTTAGAGTCCTTCTCTGGCACTCGGACGATGATCAGCCGCCCCTGACATGGGGAACAGACGCTGTTGTGAGCCGCTCCTAACATGGAGTACAGACGCTCCAGGTTTGCAGAAGCAAAAGCAAAAGCAAACCCCCCCTTCCCTGTCAGCATACGACCAAAGTTCCCACCGGGGGTTGGTTACTCGTACCCCGGCCAGTACCGCGAGGAGGTAGGGATAGGAGTTGCTGGGCAAGAGGCTAAGGACCGCACAAAGAGGTCTATTTTATTCCTTCAGGTACGCGAGGTACCAATGGTACGCCATGCCCAGCCATTTACCAACCAGTTCCTCCAGCAACTCATCTGGAATTCCTCCAGGATTTTTTTAAGAGTTCCTCCAGGAATTCCTTCAGAGCTGTTTTGGGCATTCATCCAGCAATTCCTGCAGACTTCCTTCTGGAAATCCCCCAGAGCTCCACCGGGAATTTTTCAAAGTACTCCGGGCTTTCAAGTTTCTCCAGGAATTCTTTCGGATTTTCTCCAGGAATTCTTACAGAGTTTCTCAAGGAGTTCCATCGTAGTTTCTCTAGAAATTTCTCTAAGAATTCTTTCAAATTTTTTGCCGGGAATCCCTTTATGGATCTAGGAATTCTTTCGGAGTTCCTCCAGAAAATCCTCGGAGTTCTTCAAGGATCCTCCAGAAATATCTCCAAAGTTCCAAGACACCAACCCGGGTTGAAACGTTGGGCAAGTTATAAACCTTGTTTTATTTTCTGAAAGACTGCGAAGCCGTTATATCAGATCGATTAAGAGTTACAGTCGAACCCAGCCAGATTCCTCCAGGATTTCCTCCATAGTTCCTTCAGGATTTTGTTTCGAAGTTTCTCTAGAAAATATTCCACAATTCCTCCAGGAATTCTTTTGGAGGTCCGCTACGAATTTCTTCAGAGTTCCTCATGGAATTTTTGTCGGAGTTCCTCAAGCAATTCCTCCAGGAATTTTCCAGAGTTCGTGCAGTAATTTATCGGAAATCCTCCGGAATTCCGCTAGGAATTCCTCAAGAGTTACTCCGGAAATTCCCCTAGATTTTCTCCGTGAAATATCCCAGAGTTCCTCATGGTATTCCTCCGGAGTTCCTTAAGTCTTCTTCTTCTTTTTGGCATTAACGACCTCACTAGCTTAGTGTTCTTATGAGTACTTCCACAGTTATTAACTGAGAGCTTTCTTTGCCAAAGTTGCCATTTTCGCATTCGTATCTCGTTTGACAAGTACGATGATACTCTATGCCCAGGGAAGTCAAGGAAACTTCCACTACAAAAAGATCCTGGACCGACCGGGAATCGAACCCAGACACCTTCAGCATGGCTTTGCTTTGTAGCCGCGGAGTCTAACCACTCGGCTAAGGAGTTCCTTAAGTGTTATGTACGAATTTGTCCAGGGCTCCTTCAGAGTTCCTCCGATAATTCCTTCGTAGCTTCAACGGTAATTCCTCCGGAGTTGCTAAAGAAATTCTTCCAAAATTGTTGCAGTAATTCTTCTGAATTCCATCCAGCATATCCTCCGGAGTTCCTCCAGAGTTCTACAGGGAATTTCATTGGATTTTCTTCATAGCGACTTCCTACGAACTCAGGAATTTTAGAATGAGGTCTCAAGGGATTCTTGAAGGAACTCCCTATGAAAATTTTGAAGAAATTCCCGGGAAAAGAATCCTCAGAAATTCTTGGAGGACCTCTCAAAGGAATTTGTGGAAGAACTCCTGAAGAAAGTTTTGGAGGAATTCCTGGAGGCCTTCCATGAAAACTCTCGGGTATATTCTTGGAAAATTCTCGGAGGAACAACCGGCAGGATTCCTGGAGAAACTGCGGTAGAATTTCTGGAGAAGCTGCCAGATTCTTGAAGCAACTCGCGTGTAAATTCCTAAAGGAACTACAGTACAGTTCCTGGAGGAGCTCCGGAGAAATTGTGGGAGGGATTCCAGAGGAATTTAGGAAGCAACGTTTGAAAAAAAAATCAGTGGAGCTTCGAAGTAATTCCAGAAGAAACTCCCTAAGAGTACCCGGATGAAGTCCCAAGGAATTGCCGAAGAACAAATTCTCGGTGGAGCTCTGGAGACTTTTTCGGAAGAACTGTTGAGAAACTACCGGTGGAGCTCCAGAGGAACTTCGGAAGAATAGCTGGAAGAACTCCGAAAGAATGTATAGAAAAATTCCTGGAGAAACTCTGGAGGAATTTCCAGATCAATTCTGGAGGAATGGATCTTTAAAGTAAACACAATTAACCAAACTTCGAGTGGTTCTTCAAGGAATATTATCAGACATTTTTCCATCGAGTCTATTGAAGATTTTTTCAAGGATTCCTGGAATTCAATTTTTGCATCAACTCATTCATCGATATCCTCATGAGATTTCTTGTTTCAAACATTTTTCAGCACCTCTATGAAGAATTTGTTGGATAATTTGAGAAGAATTGAATTGAAAATTACATGTATTCCTCAAAAAACATCTGGAGAAAATCCATTTTGAATTTGTTGACGATTATTCTGCTTTTATAAGAGAACCTGAGAGATTCCTGATGTAATCCCTAGATAAATTTCAACACGAATATCTTAGTAAATATCAGGATGAATTTAGTAAGCACTTTTAAACGAATTCCACTACAAATTTGGTGAGTGTTACCATGAACAATTTCTTAAAGAAGAGCTGAAAAATTCATAGAAGAGTTTATTTGACAATTCGTCGGTGTAGACACTTTTTTTTTAAATGTCTGGATGCATCCCTGAATTAATTTCTCGAGATATTCTTGAATAGTTAATGGGGCTGGGGAAACTTCTAGCAAAGTTTCTAGGTTATTTTTGAATGAATCATTAAACAATTTAACTCCTGGCGTTAACAGTTGAATTAGATTCACAGTAAAATTGGGACTGGGATACATTCAAAGCTTTTAAGTATCGTAAGCGTGTTACTGCTTCCAAATGTTTAGCAGCATCCTTGCAGTCTTTGGAACATTGCACAGAGCCTTCAAATAAACTGATATGAATCAACCAGATAAACATTTTCTGTATGTTGAATGTTGTTTCATCAATACTATTATGCAGTACTTTGAAACATTAAGATCAATCATCAACAAAAAAATAACAAACCGATCAATGTTTTACTTCACTCCTTCAACATTTTGAAAAGTTGATTTCCATCGGACAAAAATGAGTTTCAAACAGCATGCAAAAGAACGCACAGCAGCGTGTGCTTAATCATACGCGCCAAGCTGTTGTTGCCTAAACCTGAGATCAAGTGTGCTGTGCGCGGATGCAAACAATGCGTCAAGTTTTGCAACACAGTGGGGTGAAATGAACTGTTACCTGTTGCGTTTACGGACCAAAATTTATGACCCAAAGTGGCGTGTTCAAATCAAAATTGCAAGAGAACGCGTAGAGATAGCAGTTTGGTGTCAAAGAACGAATTGTAGAGCAGCTTGAAGCACACAACTTTGCTTAAGACAAGCATGAAATTTATTACGCATTTTTTAAAGTAAACTGACAAAAACAAGAGAAAAATCACTACCTTTGAACTTATTTGCTCTTAAAAATGAATTTATTTGCAAAACCCATTAGATGTAAAGTTGTTAATAGATTGGAAATTTAATTAGCTTTCAAATGGAAGTAAGAGAATTGAGATTCGTTGAACTATTCCAAAGTTATAACCACTTAAAGACAAACATATCCTAAAACATTAAATGTTTAATAACTCGGTAACAGTTAAGAATTGACCATATCCGTAGAACGATTTTTTTCATCTAACATGGTCCTCTATCACCCCTTAAAATGTCCGAAAAGATTATTCATGGAATAAGTATAGAACCTGTCCACGGAAACTTAAATAGCTTCTGCACATTGGCATGAATGGTTTCCCACAGAAAATAAAAATGTCGCAGAAGCTTATCAAGCTTGAAGCTTGAAAAGCTACGTTATATTGGAACCTTTACAGCTTCTTCACAGAAGGTTGAGTGACTTCCCTAGTAAGCATAAGCACTAATAATTAGATTTAAATCAGCAACATAGATATATATATATATGTATATATATATATATATATTATGTATACATATATATATATATATATATATATATATATATATATATATATATATATATATATATATATATATATATATATATATATTAGAGATGGTCGGGTTTCACATTTTTCAAACCCGAACCCGACCCGTACCCGACTTATTTTATTTCTTCAAACCCGGACCCGACCCGAACCCGAGAGAATAATTGAAAAGCAAACCCGGACCCGACCCGAACCCGAAAAATGTTTGCTGTGTGAACCCGAACCCGACCCGAAACCCGAATTTTTTTTTGTAAGACAAACCCGAATAAAACCCGAGTTTGAAATCATGGTAAATTCATCGTTTCTGATACTTAGAGAAGCTTTAGGTTGTTACTCTGTTCACAATTCTCACCAAACCCGTCCTAAACCCGACTCAAACCCGACTTTTTGTAAGCCCGAACCCGACCCGTACCCGATAATTTTGTAGCCTCCAAACCCGACCCGAACCCGAACCCGAAAAAAATAAAATTTTCAAACCCGAACCCGACCCGAACCCGTCGGGTTCGGGTTCGGGTCGGGTTTCGGGTTTGAAAACCCGACACCCGACCATCTCTAATATATATATATATATATATATATATATATATATATATATATATATATATATATATGTATACATAATATATATATATATATATATATATATATATACATATATATATATATCTATGTTGCTGATTTAAATCTAATTATTAGTGCTTATGCTTACTAGGGAAGTCACTCAACCTTCTGTGAAGAAGCTGTAAAGGTTCCAATATAACGTAGCTTTTCAAGCTTCAAGCTTGATAAGCTTCTGCGACATTTTTATTTTCTGTGGGAAACCATTCATGCCAATGTGCAGAAGCTATTTAAGTTTCCGTGGACAGGTTCTATACTTATTCCATGAATAATCTTTTCGGACTACGGAGCTATTGAAGATTATCGACTGGAACTCGAGCTTACTTTTGGATTGGCTTCCTCAGTCTAGGGTTTATCAGTAGGGCTGGTTTTAATTACTCAACATTTCGGCCAGATTGATTTGGCCATACGAGAAACGGTAAACTGCTTTTTCAAGATAAAGGCCAAATAAACCGGCCGAAACGTCGGGAAAACCAAATCTAGCCGTTTTGATAACCCTAAACTAAGGAAGCTAATCCGATAGTAAACTTTTCAAACTCCTGTAGAACTTTTCAAACTTTTGTGGGGAAAATTCTCAAGTTTCATTTCAGTTGCCTGTAAAATTTTCACAAGCTTTTGTTGACCAGAGCTGAAAGTCTCTTCAATAGAGATATTTTTTTATATTTGAACTCGATGTCCCGGCATACTTCTTACCGCCCAGTAGGCTTTGGAGTAAGCCTTGGAGAATCCCTACACAAAATGTCAGATTTGTGTTCTCGGTTTCCTAACTCGGTAAGCTTTTCGCAAATATTATTCCATACAAACATGTCGCAACCCTTGATTGGCTTTGTTTGGCTACTGTAGAGTGAATTTCAGATTTTTTTCCCAACCCTGCATTAATTCACTAAAGGTCATTGCATATAACTGAAAAATTCACCTTCAATTCGCTTGTGCCATTTCTTAATCCTCTTATTTTTGGATTAAAGGTTTCTCTCTTCATGATATTTAAATCCAGAAGAAAACACATTTTTGACTTTTGGTGTTCAAAACTTTCGAAAAATAAACCGCACCCTAGTATCCTCGAATTGGTGTGCCTTTCGACCGTCGATATCTGTGCTGCGCTTGATCGAGGAAAAAAAAATGATTGCGCACACGATATGCGAACGGATAGAACTGAAATGGTTCATGAAATCCGTCTTTTCGCTTCAAATGATAAAGCGATATTTTTCAATATATAATGGATAATTCATTGGTGGCAAATGCTTTTACAAAACATACAATAAGGATATATGCGATATGATTTTTTTTTCATGTTGATACAAGACGAAACTCAGAGACTTCCGAAATATTCTCAATGGGATACGAAGATGTTAATTAAAGGTTTCTAGAGGTTAACAAAAGATATTCAATAAGGTTTCTGAGGCATCCAAATGATTAACAAAAGGTCATCAGAAGCTTCCGAAAGACTACCAGGGGTTCTCAAAGTGACCCTCTTTTCATTCTAATGAGGTTTATAGAGGTTCTCAGGGGTTTCCAAAAGGTTCAAGAAAGCTTTCAGGTGTTTCCTTAGAGTTTTAGAAAGATTCTCGAGGATTCTAAAGATTTTCATTATGATGAAAATAAATTCCATTACGATTCCGCGGCATTTTGTTTCAAAATGCTATGGAATCATATAATATCGCATACCATTAGCATAACATACAGAGTGCTAAAAAAATAGGACCAAAGTGGCAGGAAGCAGCAGTGGTCAGGGAAAACTTTATCTTCGTGCTTCGTCTCACCCTCCAAGTAATATCGAGTGAGCTTTGCAATTCGACACCGAAAACGGCATCATTTTCAACACTCTGACTTTTCCGAATCACTCCACACACCAGTCTGCATCGAAATCGCACAGGTAAATTTCCTGGGGTTGATATTAAAAATTTAAGCTACATCTTATTCGGTACGAGGTCCACGCCTCGAAGTCGAATTGGTCCCTCGTTTCGTATCTCATTTGGACTGTTCTAATGGTCTGACGAATCTATCGCCACAATTTAGGTTACGAACTGAATCAGGAAACACGGACTTTCCTGAAACATATGTACTAGGAAAAATCTTGACCGGAACGCCTCATTCCACTCTGCCTCCCTGTTTCAGGGTTCTGTCTTATCGGGGAGGGGTTGGAATAAAAATCTGATTAATAATGGATGAATATCACGTAACAGTAGAACCAGTGGAAGCAGTGCAAATCAAAGTTTTACTGCCATACTCGTATGAAAGTGAGTCAAAGATTGTTCTCGTATGTTCGAACGATGCCCGAAGTTGGGAAAAGATAGTTCGTAGAATGTGAAATTTAACGATGCGGGTCGAGTTCATGGGAATCTTACTTCATATGTATTGCTCAACGGGGTACGTTATGTTTTGAAGTAACTTTTATGCAACATTAATGTTGCTTAAAAATTTCTGAGAAATTCAATTTTGATTTGTCTTGAATAACACTTTATTTCAAGCTTAATCAATCCTTCAAGCCTTTAATGTCATTTCATACATCAAAATCATATAACATGATTTAGAAAATCGTTCAATTGATAGGGTAAATACCATTGCTCACCTAGTTTCTGTAGCCTATCTTACGCAATTTTTCCTCAGCTTTCTGATGGTGATCTCAGAATTCAAGACTAGCGGTGCGCTAATGGTGAAAAATCGATTTTTGAAAACAAAATTCAAGATGGCCGCCAAATTTTTTTCAAGTTTAAATGAAAGCTATATCCTTTCTCTATACATGCCTTTCAGTTTGCTATGTGTTCCAAGCGAAATATGAGACATATCCCGTGAAGAAATACCCAAGATTTATCAAAATATGGGCTTTTTCGCAAACTGTTCAGCTAGCTGGCATACGAGGGGTCCACCAATTTGAGAAAACAGAAAGGACCACCCTTAAGTTTTATCGAAAACTAGCGATCAGTGACATAAGATTGGAATTCTAACGATGGATGCCGATGGCGGCCTGGTTTCAGCGAGAATTGCTCATAGAAAGGACAGAAGGGACAAAGAGGACCTAAAAGACAGAAATAACAGAAACGATAGAAAGGACAGGAAGGACACAAAACATAGAAAGGACAGAAAGGACAGAAATTACAGAAAGAACAGAAAGGACAGAGAGGATCTTCAATCATCTGTCTTTCGACGTTTTGTCCTACCGTCATTTTACGCATTATGTCATAGATCTTCAAGATATAACTGAGTATGATGTGACTTCGTAACTGACAAACGTCTAATGTCCTCTTAAAACTTTGTCTTGTTTCGCATAGCACATCAAATGTTTTCGCTAAAACGCGTAATAAATCCTGTCTAAAACACCTCACTCCATCTCGCGTCTTGATCTACCCCAAAATCAACTTCCCCCTGTCTAATACCTACTCGCTTGAACTTGCCTCGATCGACACCCACTCCCCACCTTGGGTCATTAATATCTTCGCTGACGAAGGCAATAGACGCCGCCGCGCGCCGCCTAGTCGAGAATAGCGACGATGGACATGGACCGCTGCCAAAGACGATGGCTAAGACGCCACGGCCGATTGTAACGCACAGTAGACTAGATGAAAACAAATCATGGCAATACTACGACCATAATAAGTGTTGAGGATAAGCTTTAGAGTTAGATTCACTGACACCAATTTTTGGTTTGCATAGAACGAACATTAACAAACTTTTTGATATTCTACTTTTTTTATCTTCTTTTATTTGTGAAAAGGTTTAGGCAACTTAAGCAAAAAGGATTATTCGATATTCTAATCGATTTCTTTGATATAAAACAACATTTAAACAAGTTATCTCCGCGAGGAGGAGCCAGGAACGATTTTCATGATACGAAGAAGCTAACCTCTTATTATTTGACATCCTTACAATAATAGATGTTTATTTTTACAAGCTTTTGAATAAAACTGGACCTCCGTGCGCCGAAACTGCCATTAAGTAATAAATCGACTTTTGGCACTCACGTGAGCGCTTCGGGAGTGTATTCCTAAATAAAATATGACAACGTGTTGGTACCATCGCCGTCGACGCCTTTCGCTCTGTGACGACATTCCGTCATCGCGCGGCACAGTTTTTACACCGTAAATTGACGAAGCAACAAAAAAACAAGCGGAAAAACAAACTTTTCCGATTACTACCACAACTTAATTTCGGATGGTGGTAGTGCTATACTGTACAGTTACTAGCGTAAACTGCCGGAAATATCCGTTCGACGGATGAGGAGCGAATCAACAGCATTGACGTAGCCAGAAGGGGCAGAGTCCTTATCGTTTAATCCACACATTTGCTTCAAGATTTTTTGCCAACTAGTTCCAAAAAAATCAGATGATAATTAGCAATGGATTCTTCAATAAATCAATCAATATTTTTCGGGAATACTGTTATTCCCAAAACCAAAGATTTCTATAAAAAAATACGTATTTGTCTGTCACAATTGGCTCCTCTGTGTAATGCGTTGCATATTCTTCAGAATATTAAATTGAACTCGCCCAGGAAATTATGGTTAGAATTTTAACGAGGGATTTATTAAGATTTTCAGAGGAAACCTTTCAAGATAGTTTTCAATTTTTGAATATTTTTTTAGCATCATTTCTAACATAACTTCATTTTCTTATAACTAAGTGTTGTGTGGTAAGGAAATTAATATTATCCCGATGAGGTAAACTAAATTTAGCTATTTTAAACAAAAAGTTCTGTAAGTATAAAGAGAATTCATTCATTTTTTCCAAGTATGAAGAAATAATACATACAAACAGGCTCCGTTTTCTACGTTCTTCTTTCTTTGTAGAGGAACAACATTTAGAGTTTTGAAATTCAGACATATTCTGAAGAGCACTCATCGAAAAAAAAAAAAAAAAGATAATAATATCCTTCCGTTGGAAATTGTTTGAGAATTGTTCCACGGGCGGTGTTTTGCCATTAAATTGAAGGCTTTAAAAAAAGTTTAGACATCAAAAAAAAATGTTGCGGATGGCGTCGGAAACTATCTAAACCCTGGCTACGCCCATGCCCAACACAACTGTAGC